>NC_141614.1:10690484-10897984 GCF_047967505.1 Dipteris shenzhenensis | reverse complement strand
CTCTCTCCCTCTCTCTCTTTCCCTCTCACTCTCTTTCTCTCTCTCCCTCTCTCTCTCTCTCTCTCTCTCTCTCCCTCTCTCTCCGTACTCTCTCCCTCCCTCAAGTAGCCACGGCCGCCAGGAGACCCTCTTCTCTCTCTTAATCTCTCTCCCCCTCTCTCCTCTCTCTTTCTTTCCCTCCCTACTCTTCTCTCTCATTTAAGGATCCCCTCTTCTCTCTCTCTATCAATCTCTCTCTCTCTCTCCCTCTCTTCTCTCTCTCTTTCTCTCCCTCCCTACTCCTCTCATTTCTCATTCTCTCTCTCATTTCTATTCTCTCTCTCCCTTTGGTGACCACACCTGCCAAGAGCCCCTCTTCTCTCTCTTAATTTCTCTCTTTCCCTCTCTCCTCTCTCCTCTCTCTTTCTCTCCCTCCCTATTCTCTCATTTCTCAAATTTACAAACTCAAATATAAATAAAAAACTAATTAAAATAGAACTCAAAAACTTAAATAAGAAACTAATTAAAAAAGAATTGTAATGCCTTCTAAAAGAACCTCCTCCTCAAAAACTTTTATAATAAACTAATTGAAAAAGAATTGTAAGTAAAGAAAAAGAATTACAAGACGAATTTTAAGAAATAGAACTTAAAAACTTTAACAAGAAACTAATTAAAAAAGAATTGTAAGTAAAGAAAAATAATTACAAGACGAATGAAAAAGAATGCAAGTACCTGGAAAAAGTGAAAAAAGTAAGGCTCCACTTATCCTTTCTCTTCCGCTCTTGGTTGCTTCAATGAAATGAGGAGAGAGTTAGAATGAATGAATGGAAAGAAAAGTATATATAAGAAAAACTAGCCCACTCCTCCTATGCATAAATTTGAATTTTCAAAAAAGAGAGGGAAATTTGAATTCAAATTTGTGTTCAACATTCTTCTCATACTTTCTTCTCGTACGTTCCTTTTGAATTCAAATTTATGTTCAACATTCTTCTTGATACTTTCTTCAACATTCTTCTTGATACTTTCTTCTCGTAAGTCCCTTTCATTCTTCTCATAAGTCAAATCTTATTTGTCGCTCTTGCTCGTGATAGTAAGTCAAATCTTATTTGTCGCTCTTGCTTGTGATAGTAACCTTATTTGAGCAAGAATCCTATTTGTCGATCTAGTAAGTCAAATCTTATTTGTGCAAGAATCTTATTTGTTGCTCTTGCTCGTGATAGTTCTACTCTTAGTTGTAAGAATTCAAATTTGTGTTCAACATTCTTCTTGATACTTTCTTCTAGTAAGTCCCTTTCATTCTTTTCCTAAGTCAAATCTTATTTGTCGCTCTTGTAAGAAATCGACCTCTCTCCCTCTACTCCCTTGTTTCTCTCTCCCTCACTCTCTCTCTCTCTCCCATACCTTCCCCCCACACACTCTCTCTCTCTTTCTCTCTCCCTCCCCTCACTCTCTCTCTCACTCCCCTCCCTCCTCTCCCCTCTCTCTCCTTCGGCTCCCTCCTCTCCTCTCCCTCTCTCTCTCTCCTCTCTCTCCTTCCGCTCCCCTCCCTCCCTCCCTCCCTCGACCCCCCGCCCTCCTCCCCTCCCCTCCCCTCCCTCTGCCACCAAAACCCCTCCCCCCCTCTGCCCCCCCCTCGACCCCTCCCCTTCCCCCTCTACCCCCCCCTTCCCCCTGACGGCCCTCCCCCCCGCCCTCCCCTCCCCTCCCCTCCCCTCCCTCCGCCGCCAAAACCCCTCCCCCCCTCTGCCCCCCTCGACCTCTCCCCCCCCTCCCCTCCCACCCCCCTTCCCCTGGAAGGGGGTGCCAGCCCCCCCCTTTCCCCCCCCACCAGCCCCTTGCCCCCCCTTCCCCCCCTCCCGCCAGCACCTCGCCCCCCTCCCACCCCCTTCCCTCTCCCCCCCTCCCACCCCCGCCAGCCCCCTGCCCCCCTTCCCCCCCTCCATAGGGCTGGCGGTCGCAACTGCCATCCCCCCCTCCCCCCCCGCCCCCATCCCACCCCCTTCCCCCTCCACCCCCCCTTCCCCCCTTCCCCAGGGCTCGCGGCTGTGGCTGCCAGCTCCCCCTCCCCCTTTTCCCCCCCGCCCCCGTCCCACCCCCTTCCCCCTCCACCCCCCCTTCCCCAGGGTGGGCGGCTGCGGCTCCCAGCCCCCCCTCCCCCCTCCCCCCCCCCCGCAAGCCCCCCGCCCACCCCCCCTTCCCCCCGCCTCCCTCCCCCCTTCCCTCGAGCTGGCAGCCATGGTCGCCAGCCCCCCCCTCCCCCCTTTCCCCCCCCACCCCCGTCCCACCCCCTTCCCCAGGGCTAGCGGCCGCGATCGCCAGCCCCCTCCTCCCCCTTCCCCCCCCGCTAGCCAGCTGCCCCCCCTCTCCCCCCTTCCCCCCTGCCCCCCTCCCCCCTTCCCTCGAGCTGGCGGCCGCGGTTGCCAGCCCCCTCTCCCCCCTTCCCCCCCCCCCGCCCCCTCCCCCCTTCCCCTCGGCTGGTGGCCGCGGCCGCCAGCCCCCCCTCCCCCCTTTCCCCCCCGCCCCCATCCCACCCCTTCTCCCTCCACCCCCCCTTCCCCAGGGCTGGCGGCCGTGGCCACTAGCCCCCCCCTCCCCCCTTCCCCCCCCACCCCCGTCCCACCCCCTTCCCCCTCCACCCCCCTTTCCCCCCTTCCCCCGTGGCCGCCAGCCCCCCCTCCCCCCTTTCCCCCCCCTGCCAGCCACCTGCCCCCCCCTCCCCCCTTCCCCCCCGCCCCCCTCCCCCCTTCCCCTGGGCTGGCGGTTGTGGCCACCAGCTTGCCCCCCCTCCCCCCTTTCCCCCCCCGCCCCCGTCCCACCACCCCCTTCCCCCCCGCCCCCCTCCCCCTTCCCCCGAGCTGGCGGCCACGGTCGCCAGCCCCCCCTCCCCCCTTTCCCCCCCCCCCGCCCCCATCCCACCCCATTCCCCCTCCAACCCCCCTTCCCTAGGGCTGGAGGCCGCGGCTGCCAGCCCCCCCTCCTGCCTTCCCCCCCCGTCCCCGTCCCACCCCCTCCACCCCCCCTTCCCCCCTTCCCCCGCGGCCGCCAGCCCCCCCTCCCCCCTTCCCCCTCCCCCCTCGCCCCCCTCCCCCTTCCCCTGCGGCCGCCAGCCCCCCCTCTGCTCCCCCCTTCCCCCCCCCCCCCCCCGCTAGCCCCCCTTCTCCCTCCACCCGCCCATCCCCTCTCCCCACCCCCCCTGCCAGCCCCCCCCTCTTCCCGCCCCGCCCCCCTTCCCCCCTCGAGGGGGGCGCCAGCCCCCCCTCCCCCCTTCCCGCCCCGCCCCCCTCCCCCCCCCCCCTTTCCCGCCCCGCCCCCCTTCCCCTCCTCTAGGGGGGGTGGCGGCCGCTCCCCCCCCTTCCCCTTCCCCCCCTCTAGGGAGGCTGCCCCAGCCACCCCCCTTCCCCCCCGCCCCCCTTCCCCCCCTCCAGGGAGGCTGCCCCAGCCACCCCCCTTCCCCCCTCCTTTCCCCCCTCCCCCCCTCGACCCTACCCCTGCCTCTCCCTCCCCTCCTCCTCCCTTCCCTCCCGCCCCTCCATCCTCTCCTTCTCCTCCCCTCCCTTTCTCTCTCTAGTTCCTCTCTCTTCAAATTAAAAAAAAAAAATCTAGATAAAGAATTAATCAAAAAAATTTGCAAGTACGTGGAAAAAGTTTGTAAGTTTGCTCTTTCTTGCTTTCTTGCTCTTCCTTCCTTGCTTTCTTGATCGTCCTTGCTTTCTTGCTTCAATGAATGAAATGAGGGGAGAATGAATGAAGAAGGAAGACTATATATAAGAAAAATTAGGTTTTCCTCCTCCTCTCCTATTGGCTTTCCATTCCTCCCCTCTTTCCTATTGGCTTTTCATTTATCCCCTCTCCCATTGGCTCCCATTACTCCCCCTCTCCCATTGGACCCCCATCCCTCATCCCAATCTTCCATTAGCCCTCCCCCCATCCATTTCTTCTTCCTGCCCCATTGCCACCACTCCCATCCCACATTTCCACCATGTCCCATATTCCTCCCATTTCCCAAAATCCCATATTTCCCCATCTCACCCTCCTCTTTTTCATCCCCTATTAACTCCCCTCACTCATTTCACTCCCTTATTATCCTACTCCCCTATTACCTTCCCCTCTCCCATTCCATTCTTCCCTCCCCACTCTCACTTCCACTTCCCATTACTCACTTGCCATTTGAAAACTATTAATATATTATTATACTATTTTTTATACTTATTATCATACACCCCTATTACTTCCCTCTCCCATTCCACTCCCTCCTCACTCCCACTTCCACTTCCCATTACTCACTTGCTATACACATTTGCAAACTATTAATATATTATTACATGATTTTTTATACTATTTGCAAACTTACATGTGGGCAAAATCACAGGTGTCAAAGCGATCCTATTGTGGTCATACAACAACTGTGCTTTTATTCAAAAGCGTATTTATCCTTATCAACAAGCTTATTTACTCAAGGTATGAAGTGCATAATTTGTGCACTAAGTGTTTACTTTGTTGTATCAAAATTGTTTGCCACACACACACACATATACACATACCGAGAATTTTCTAATATTATTGCATCTACATTTCTCCGATGGGCACAAAACTTTGTACACGCCTCAACCTAGGTTGTATTGACTTGCATACAAAGTGGTGCACCCATCCCATAAGTACTTGTTCGGATAACACACCTCCAAATGTATTTTTATGACGATTGTGCATAACACTAGGAACAAAATGGTGTATAATGTGAGATCGACTATGCAAAGCATATCCAATCGACACAAGACTTTGCACATTCCTCAACCTAGGCAGTATTGACTTGTGTTGAAAAATACACCTACGATCGTGTTTTTTGACGGTTGTACATGACACCAAGGCCAAAAACGGTATTTAATACTCAATCTACCATGTAAAGCATATCCGATGGGCACAATACTTTGCACGTGCCTCAAAAGTGGTGGTAGGATATTCCATGCAAAGTGGAACTCCCATTCAATAAGTACTTTTTAGAATATCACACCTAGGATCATGTTTTTTATTAGTTGTTGTCCATGACACTAAGGCAAAAATGCTGATTTATGCTTAATCAACAATGCAACGCATATGCGATCATCACAATACTTTGCAAACATCTCAACCTAGGTATTATTGACTTACATCCAAAGTGGCGTGCCCATCCCATAAGTACTTAGTCGAATAACACATCTAGGACCGCGTTTATTCACGGTTGTGCATGACACAAAGGAAAAAAAAATGTTTAATGCTTGTTCGACAATGCAAAGCATATCCGATGGGCACAATACTTTGCACACATCTTCAACCAGGTGGATTTGACTTCCATGCAAAGTGGCACGCCCATCCCATAAGTGCTTGATCAGATAACATACCTAGCAGCGTGTTTTTTTACGGATGTGCATGACACTAGAGCAAAAATAGTATTTAATGCTCGATCGACCATGCAAAGGATATTCGATGGGCACAACCATTTTTGTACACCTCAACCTAGGTGGTATTGAAATATTCTCAAAGAGGCACACCCATCTGATAAGTACTTGGTCAGATAACACACCTAAGGGTGTGTTTTTTTACGGATGTCCATATCACTAGGGAAAAAATGGTGTATAATGCGTGATCGACCATGCAGAGCATATCCGATGGTGAAAATACTTTGCATGCACATCAACATAGTTGAAATAGACTTGCGTGCAAAGTGGAGCCCCCATCCGCTAAGTACTTATTTGAATAACACACCTATAGTCGTGTTTTTATATGGTTGTGCATGACACAAAGGCAAAAACGGTGTTTTATGCTTGATCGACAATGCAAAGCATATCCGATGGGCACAATACTTTGCACACACCTTCAACTAGGTGAAATTGACTTACATGCAAAGTGGCATTTCCATCGCATAAGTACATGATCAGATAACACACCTAGCAACATGTTTTTTTACGGATGTGCATGACACGAGCAAAAATAGTATTTAATGCTCGATCGACCATGCAAAGGATATCTGATGGGCACAACACTTTTCCTACACCACAAGCTAGGTGGTATTGAAATGTTCTCAAAGAGGCACACCCATCTGATAAGTACTTGGTCAGATAACACACCTAAGGGCGTGTTTTTTTGCAAATGTGCATATCACTAGGGAAAAAACGGTGTATAATGCATGATCGACCATGCAAATCATATCCGATGGTGACAATACTTTGCACGCACCTCAATGTAGTTGAAATGAACTTGTGTGCAAAGTGGAGTCCTCATCCGATAAGTACTTGTTTGAATAACACTTAGGACCGTGTTTTTTTATGGTTGTGCATGACACTAAGGCAAAAACGGTGTTTTAGGCTTGATCAACAATGCAAAGCATATCCGATGGGCACAATAATTTGCACACACCTTCAACTACATGGAATTGACTTACATGAAAAGTGGCACTCCCATCCCATAAGTGCTTGATCGGATAACATACTAGCAGTGTGTTTTTTTATGACTGTGCATGACACTAGAGCAAAAATAGTATTTAATGCTCGATCGATCAATCAAAGGATATCTGATGGACACAACACTTTTCGTACACCTCAACCTAGGTGGTATTGAAATGTTCTCAATGATGCACACCCATCCGATAAGTACTTGGTCAGATAACACACCTAATGGCGTGTTTTTTTACGGATGTGCATATCACTAGGAAAAACATGGTGTATAATGCGTGATCGACCATGCAAAGCATATCTGATGGTGACAATACTTTGCATACACCTTAACGTAGTTGAAACGGACTTGCGTGCAAAGTGGAGCCCCCATCCGATAAGTACACCGTGTTTTTTCATGGTTGTGCATGACACTAAGGCAAAAACGGTTTTATGCTTGATCGACAATGCAAAGCATATCCGATGGGCACAATACTTTGTACACACTTTTTTGGAATTGACTTACATGCAAAGTGGCATTCCCATCGCATAAGTACTTGATCGGATAACGAAGCTAGCAGCGTGTTTTTTTACGGATGTGCATGGCACTAAGGCAAAAATGGTATTTAATGCTCGATCGACCATGCAAAGCATATCCGATGGGCACAATACTTTTCCTACACCTTAACCTAGGTGGTATTGAAATGTTCTCAAAGAGGAACACACATCCGATAAGTACTTGGTCATATAACATACCTAAGGGCATGTTTTTTTACAGATGTGCATATCACTACGGGAAAAACATTGTATAATGCGTAATCGACCATGCAGAGCATATCCGATGGCGAAAATACTTTGCATGCATCTCGACCTAGTTGAAATGGACTTGCATGCAAACTGGAGCCCCCATCCGATAAGAACTTGTTTGAATAACACACCTAGGACTTTGTTCTTTCATGGTTGTGCATGACACTAAGGCGAAAATGGTGTTTTATGCTTGATCGAGAATGCAAAGCATATCCAATGGGCACAATACTTTGCATACACCTTCAACTAGTGGAGTGAAGATATCCTTCCCAAATCAAAATTTTACTTTCTGAAAATATTCTTCCCAAATCAAAAGTTCACTTTGTGGCACTATATATTCACATAAAAATATTGTTTTTTCAATCTATACTTTTGCACCAACATGCAAGAATTTGAAATAATCCTATATTAGAAATTCTAGCTATATCTAAGTTATTTGTTAATTTAATTATTTTTAATATTTTTCCTTGACGTTTTTCCTTGATGTGATAAATTTATAAATCTATGAAAGGAGACTTAAATATTTCATGAAAATAACATTGTCACTCGCAATATGCACAAAATTTTTAAAAATTTTAATAAATAGAAAAAAGTTGTCTTGCCAAGCCTTGCCCCTTGGGTGCATTGACTCCATATTGTCTTATTGCTCAATGCAATAGTCCCTTGCCAGGTGCCATCTGCATTAACTCCCTATTGTCTTGCCAAAATCCTTGACCCTTGGGTGACATCTAGTGCAAAATACATGTGCCATCTGCATTAACTCCCACAAGTTATCTTGCCAAGCCTTGCCCCTTGGGTGCATTGACTCCCCATTGTCTTATTGCTCAATGTGATAGTCCCTTGCCATGTGCCATCTGCATTAACTCCCTATTGTCTTGGCAAGCCTTGACCTTTGGTGGGTGACATCCAGTGCATATTTTGACTCTCATTTGACATAGGAGGTGATGACTCTGATTATAATTGTCTTGGATTAGCTTCTTGCCTAGTATCCAAATAAAATCCTTCAATGGACTTCAATACAAAACTTTAATCATGGACATTCTTCATTTGCATTGTCTCCTTCTACTTCCTCCATGGTGAGCATCCTTAAAAATTTGTGTATATGTAAAATAGTTTGCTGTGGTATCTTTATTTTTCCTTCTACCTCATATCCCATGCGCTTCTTTGATTTCTTTGCCCTTGAATGCCAAGACACTATGATTGTCTCCGTCGAAACTTGAGAGACCGCTTCATCATTTGGGACCCACTCCTTCATTATGCAATTAGTATTATACAATGTGTTTTTATCCATATTCTCCTTCCTGCCCTTTGGCTCATACCATACCAGTGTAAATGTTGTAGCTCTCCCTTGGTCATCTCTTTGCACATCAACTACTTTTGCAACCCAAAACTTCACATTCTCATATTCATCATTCGATGGCCAAACCACAACAAAACAATCGACCTCTATATCTACTTGTGGCATAAGCTCTCTCTTCTTCGGTCCACAATATGGACGTGGGAGGAATGATACAAATTCATTTTCAAAGACTAGAGCTGGGCGCAAATCGTTATGAACATTTGGCCAAAACATATTGCATTCTTCCTTGACATCCTTTGAGCCTCGCATTCTCTCAAGGTCCTTTATTAAATTTCGTGTCTTGTTACTTACAGTGGTAGTGTGTTCTCTCCAAGTAGGCTTCGAATCAGGATATCTTCGGAGCATTTCCTCTTTGTATGTAATAAATGCTTTTAATCCTTCTATTTCACAGTTAGACCTCTCATTGAATTCTTGTATAGGGGCCCATGTTGGATACCTTTCCTTGCTGGGAATTGAAGTTAAGAGACTGTAAGGTTCTTCAGGTTCCCATTTTGTATCATCAGAATACTATTGCCATTGCATTACGGGTTTTTCATCTTTTTAAAAAAAACAAAGTAGTGTGGATTGGTATGACCTGTCAATGCATCACCACCCATTTGTATGAAAGGTAGAATGAAGCTCTTCCAATCATACATTCTTTCGAGCCTCTCACATACTGTACTTTCCTTACGACCACCAACTTGCCTGCCACATCTTCTTACCAAGTCATCTATTGTCTCCACATCCTTGCATTTAAGCTCCTTTGAGACTGTGCTAAAAACCTGATCGATATCCTCATGTGTATGCCCAACATACAAAAATCCACATTCGACCTCATTGAAGATTTGATGAGCAACTAGCATGGAGCAGAATGCAAACATGAGTACATTCTTATTTTCTCGCCAACAATTATTAGCTTGTATTCTCAAAGTCGGTGGTAGGCAACCTTTTTCTGCATGTACATTGCAAATTGCCTTCATAATAGATGTTAACACTTGATTGCTATCATGTAGATGCAAGGAATCAATCCATATATCTGCAAAGAACTTAATTCCATGCACTAACACTTCACATAGATGTGTCTTTAGAAAGTGCTTTCCTTGTAATTTAGGTGGAGTGGCAAAAAAACGAGGCAATGTTGTTGTATTCTGATCCATGCCATCTACAATAAGGCACATGTAGTCATCAGGATGCGAAATAGCTTGCTCCTCAAAATGCATATTTTTGTTTGGAATGTCGAATAAGGTCATGATGAGATTTTTGGTTTTTTTTGTATAATTCCCTTTGATTTGGACATGTTGCACTCTCAATCGCTCGCTTTAAATCATCACAGACATTGCACTTTGACATTTTTTGCCTCCTTGGGATTTTAACATATCCAAAGTTCTTCTTTCAAAGAGTATACAAAGTATGAGAAGAAGCTACGGCATCCCCTCTTTGCCTTTGCTTTTCTGCAATAGAGTCAAATACTTCAAGCTTTGTCAAGCCCATTGGAAGGGCATTTCAGTGATCGCGTCACTGTTAGGGAGTTTGGTAGATATATGGGGTTGAGGTAAAGCATTTTCATGTATGAAGTCTTGCAAAATTGCTGCTGCCCTGACAGTTGAGATTCTTGATTTGCAAAATTGTTGCTGCCGCCCTTTGCCTTGGTGACTAAATCCCAATATGTACCATGGGATAATCTAGTAATATTTCGATATGCCTTATTGCAAATCCTTTTTCTATTTACGAGAGGTTTTACCTTTTGTCTTGAACTTAGCCTTTTATTGCCATTCTAAAGAAAGCAAGAGAGACTTGTGAGAAGGTATTCATTTCTTTTGCTTCCTCTTCTTTGCCACACGTGTCCTCTACATTCCCTGATGTCTGCAAGATCAATGAAGCGCATACATCTTCGCTTGCAACATAGATATCCCAATGCATTTAACATGTTCTCCTCCTTCATTACTCTCTTCCTCTTTGGTTGCTTTTGGGGATCTGCCTGGATTCGCTTTCTCTTCATGCATATGTATGACCGTTTTTGTTCCTCGTGCACGTTGTTATCTGTATTTATGCACTTCTTCTCCTGACATTTGTTTGTAACCAAGCATCCATGATTGGTCGTTGCATCCTTGTCCATATCACAATCAAAGTTAAATATTGAATAATCCTCTGTTGATCTCATCCTCGTTTTTAATATACTCTTAGGACCATTCAATGAATTCAATATTCTACGAGAGTATTGAGAACCTTGAAACTCTTCCACTCCTGAGTAAACATCACTCATTGGGACATCTTGCATGGCTTTCACAAATCCACAAGCTTGATTGACACCAGGTTTGTTAATATGCATGAACTCATCCACACTTGACAAGACATCGCTATTGAAACCTTTGCCCTTTTCACTGTGCAAGAATTGATCCACCCCAGATAAGGCTTCGCTTCTAAAATCATTTTGTTTCTTGGAACCAATGAACTCATCCACTCCAGATAAGATGTCACTTCTATAATTGAGTATATTGAAATCGTCCACATTTGAAGTGATAGAGCCTAGCACATGGGCATGCTTTTTAGGTCCTTTGATATTGTAGTATACCTTGTCTTTATCATTGAAAACCATGTGCCTCTTTCTCATGTTTAAAAATTGCATGCTCCATCTCATATTCTTGCCTACCTCATAGTAGGGATCACATAAGGATGTTATGTTATCAACCATACCATCATCAGTGACTTTTAGAATCCTCATCTGTGCAAATGACCATTGCTCCACTTGTTCAAATCTCAATACTTCACCTTCTGCTATGTAGTCTTATTTGCAAATGATCTCATTTGTAAAATGTCCCCTATAGTAAAATCCAAGGTGGTGCACTTTGTATTCTTGATAATGTCTGTTGCATAAGTCTCATCTTTGTCCCATGTTATAAATGATTTGTTGGATGTATTGTAGGGCATAACATCTCCAAGTGTTTCCATATCTCCACATTTATACTTTAGCTCAACATGTGTGCTAAGAATCTTTGATACAGTAACTGCCACCTTATCTTCGCCAAGTCTTCGAAAGTGGCAAACTGAATTGGGATCACTATCATGGATTGTAGCAAATGCAACTACTTCTCTTTTGCTACATAAAATCACATCCATCCCTGGAACAAAATCTATAGCCATCTCCTTTGTGAGAGTCCTTCGCAAGCAAGCTGTAGTAGCAACAATTACATAAATATTAGTCTCTTTTTAATAATCTACTCATTTATTATAATTTTTGATTAGTACTTAATTTATTGGTGGGAGAAGTTATCCGATCAAGTACTCATCATATGGACACGCCAAGTTATCCTTTGCATGGTCGATTGAGCATTAAATACTATTTTTGCTCTAGTGTCATGCACATCCGTAAAAAAACACGAGCCTGCTAGGTCTGTTATCCAATCAAGCACTTATGGGATGGGTGTGCCACTTTGCATGTAAGTCAATTCCACCTAGTTGAAGGTGTATGCAAAGTATTGTGCCCATTGGATATGCTTTGCATTGTCGATCAAGCATAAAACACCGTTTTTGCCTTAGTGTCATGCACAACCATGAAAAAACACAGACCTAAGTGTGTTAATCAAACAAGTACTTATTGGATGGGGGCTCCACTTTTCACCCAAGTCCGTTTCAACTAGGTTGAGATGCATGCAAAGTATTGTCACCATCGGATATGCTCTACATGGTCGATTACGCATTATACAATGTTCTTCCCATAGTGATATGCACATCTACAAAAAAACACGCCCTTAGGTATGTTATCTAACCAAGTACTTATCGGATGGGTGTGCCTCTTTGACAAAATTTCAATACCACCTAGGTTAAGGCATAGGAAAAGTATTGTTCCTATCAGATATGCTTTGCATGGTCGATCAAGCATTAAATACTATTTTTGCTCGTGTCATGCACATCCGTAAAAAAAACATGCTGCTAGGTGTGTTATCCGATCAAGTACTTATGCGATGGGAATGACACTTTGCATGTAAGTCAATTCCACCTGGTTGAAGGTGTGTGTAAAGTATTGTGCCCATCGGATATGCTTTGCATTGTGGATCAAGCATAAAACACCGTTTTTGCCTTAGTGTCATGAACAACCATATAAAAACACAGCCGTAGGTGTGTTATTCAAACAAGTACTTATCGGATGGGGGCTCCACTTTGCACGCAAGTCCGTTTCAGCTACATTGAGGTGTGTGCAAAGTATTGTCACGATCGGATATGCTTTGCACGGTCGGTCACGCATTATACACTATTTTTTCCCGAGTGATATGCACATCCGCAAAAAAACACGCCCTTAGGTGTGTTATCTGACCAAGTACTTATCGGATGGGTGTGCCTCTTTGAGAACATTCCAATACCACCTAGGTTAAGGCATACAAAAAGTGTTCTACCCATTGGATATCCTTTGCATGATCGATCGAGAAATAAATACTATTTTTGCTCTAGTGTCATGCACATCCGTAAAAAAACACGCTGCTAGGTATGTTATCCGATCAAGCACTTATGGGATGGGAGTGCCACTTTGCATGTAAGTCAATTCCACCTAGTTCAAGGTGTGTGCAAAGTATTGTGCCCATCAGATTTGCTTTGCACTATTGATTAAGCATAAAACAACATTTTTGCCTTAGTGTCATGCACAACCATGAAAAAACACAGTCCCAGGTGTGTTAATCAAACAAGTACTTATCGGATGGGGGCTCCACTTTGCACACAAGTCCGTTTCAAGTACGAAAAGTTTTGCACCCATTGGATATCCTTTGCATGGTCGATCGAGCATTAAATACTATTTTTGCTCTAGTGTCATGCAAATCTGTAAAAAAACACGCTGCTAGGTATGTTATCCGATCAAGCACTTATGGGATGGGCATGCCACTTTGCATGTAAGTCAATTCCACCTAGTTGAAGGTGTGTGCAAAGTATTGTGCCCATCAGATATGCTTTGCATTGTCGATCAAGCATAAAACACCGTTTTTGCCTTAGTGTCATGCACAACCATGAAAAAACATGGTCCTAGGTGTGTTATTCAAACAAGTACTTATCGGATGGGGGCTCCACTTTGCACGCAAGTCCGTTTCAACTACGTTGAGGTGTGTGCAAAGTATTGTCACCATCGAATATGCTTTGCATGGCCGATCATGCGTTATACACCATTTTTTCTCTAGTGATATGCACATCCGCAAAAAAAACACACCCTTAGGTGTGTTATCTGACCAAGTACTTATCGGATGGGTGTGCCTCTTTGAGAACATTTAAATACCACCTCGGTTGAGGCATACAAAAGTGTTGTGCCCATTGGATATCCTTTGCATGATCGATCAAGCAATAAATACTATTTTTTCTCTAGTGTCGTGCACATTCATAAAAAAACACGCTGCTAGGTATGTTATCCGATCAAGCACTTATGGGATGGGAGTGCCACTTTGCATGTAAGTCAATTCCACCTAGTTGACGGTGTGTGCAAAGTATTATGCCCATCGGATATGCTTTACATTGTCGATCAAGCATAAAACACTATTTTTGCCTTAGTGTCATGCATAACCATGAAAAAACACGGTCCTAAGTCTATTAATCAAACAAGGACTTGATCGGATAACACACCTAGCAGCGTGTTTTTTTACGGATGTGCATGACACTAAGGCAAAAATGGTATTTAATGCTCGATCGACCATGCAAAGCATATCCGATGGGCACAATACTTTTCCTACATCTTAACCTAGGTGGTATTGAAATGTTCTCAAAGAGGCACACCCATCTGATAAGTACTTGGTCAGATAACATACCTAAGGGCATGTTTTTTTGCAGATGTGCATATCACTACGGGAAAAATGTTGTATAATGCATAATCGACCGTGCGGAGCATATCCAATGGTGACAATACTTTGCACGCATCTCAACCTAATTGAAACGGACTTGCATGCAAAGTGGAGATCCCATTCGATAAGTACTTCTTTGATTAACACACTTAGGACCGTGTTTTTTCATGGTTGTGCATGACACTAAGGCAAAAACAGAGTTTTATGCTTGATCGACAATGCAAAGCATATTTGATGGACACAATACTTTGCACACACCTTCAACTAGGTGGAATTGACTTATATGCAAAGTGGCATGCCCATCCCATAAGTGCTTGATCTGAAAACATACCTAGCAGCGTGTTCTCTTATGGATGTGCATGACACGAGCAAAAATAGTATTTAATGCTCGATCGACCATGCAAAGGATATCCCATGGGCACATCACTTTTCGTACACCTCAACCTAGGTGGTATTGAATATTTCTCAAAGTGACACACCCATCCGATAAGTACTTGGTGAGATAACACACCTAAGGGCGTGTTTTTTTGCGGATTTGCATATCACTAGGGAAAAATGGTGTATAATGTGTGATCGACCATGCAAAGCATATCCGATGATGACAATACTTTGCATGCACCTCAACCTAGTTGAAACAAACTTGGGTGCAAAGTGGAGCCCCCATCCAATAAGTACTTGTTTGAATAACACACCTATGGCTGTGTTTTTTATATGGTTGTGCATGACACTAAGGCAAAAACGGTGTTTTATGCTTGATCGACAATGCAAAGCATATCTGATGGGCACAATACTTTGCACACACCTTCAACTAGGTGGAATTCACTTACATGCAAAGTGGCACGCCCATCTTATAAGTGTTGGATCGGATAACATACCTAGCAGCGTGTTCTTTTACGAATGTGCATGAGTATTTAATGCTCGATCGACCATGCAAAGGATATCCGATGGGCACAACACTTTTCGTACACCTCAACCTAGGTGGTATTGAAATGTTCTCAAAGAGGCACACCCATCCGATAAGTACTTGGTCAAATAACACACCTAAGGGCGTGTTTTTTTGCGGATGTGCATACCACTAGGGAAAAAACGGAGTATAATGCGTGATCGACCATGCAAATCATATCCGATGGTGGCAATACTTTTCACACACCTCAATGTAGTTGAAATAGACTTGTGTGCAAAGTGGAGCCCTCATCCAATAAGTACTTCTTTGATTAACACACCTAGGACCGTGTTTTTTCATGGTTGTGCATGACACTAAGGCAAAAACGGTGTTTTATGCTTGATCGACAATGCAAAGCATATCGGATGGGCACAATACTTTGCACACATTCAACTAGGTGGATTTGAATTACATGCAAAGTGGCTCGCCCATCCCATAACTGCTTGATCGGATAACATACCTAGTAGTGTGTTTTTTTATGGATGTGCATGACACTAGAGCAAAAATAGTATTTAATGCTCGATCGACCATGCAAAGGATATCCCATGGGCACAACACTTTTCGTATGCCTCAACCTACGTGGTATTGAATATTTCTCAAAGAGACACACCCATCCGATAAGTACATGGTCAGATAACACACCTAAGGGCGTGTTTTTTTGCGGATTTGCATATCACTAGGAAAAAAATGGTGTATAATGCGTGATCGACCATGCAAAGCATATCCGATGGTGACAATACTTTGCACGCACCTCAATGTATTTGAAGCGGACTTTCGTGCAAAGTGGAGCCCCCATCCGATAAGTACTTATTTGAATAACACACCTACAGCCGTGTTTTTATATGATTGTGCATGGCACAAAGGCAAAAACGGTGTTTTATGCTTGATCGACAATGCAAAGAATATCTGATGGGTGCAATACTTGGCACACACCTTCAACTAGGTGGAATTGACTTACATGCAAAGTGGCACTCCCAGCGCATAAGTACTTGATCAGATAACACACCTAGCAGCATGTTTTTTTAAAGATGTGCACGACACTAAGGCAAAAATGGTATTTAATGCTCGATCGACCATGCAAAGCATATCCGATGGGCACAATACTTTTCCTACACCTTAACCTAGGTGGTATTGGAATTTTCTCAAAGAGGCACACCCATCCGATAAGTACTTGGTCAAATAACATACCTAAGGGCATGTTTTTTTGTAGATGTGCATATCACTATGGGAAAAACGTTGTATAATGCGCAATCGACCATGCAGAGCATATTCGATGGTGACAATACTTTTCACTCATCTCAACCTAGTTGAAACGGACTTGCGTGCAAACTGGAGCCCCTATCCGATAAGTACTTCTTTGATTAACACACTTAGGACCGTGTTTTTTCATGGTTGTGCATGACATTAAGGCAAAAACGGTGTTTTATGCTTGATCGACAATGCAAAGCATATCCGATGGACACAATACTTTGCACACACCTTCAACTAGGTGGAATTGACTTACATGCTATGCGATGGGAATGCCACTTTGCATGTAAGTCAATTCCACCTAGTTGAAGGTGTGTGCAGAGTATTGTGCCCATCGGATATGCTTTGCATATTGTTGATCAAGCATAAAACACCGTTTTTGCCTTAGTGTCATGCACAACCATGAAAAAACACGGTCCTAGTGTGTTAATCAAAGAAGTACTTATTGGATGAGGGCTCCACTTTGCACACAAGTCCGTTTCAACTACGTTGAGGTGTGTGCAAAGTATTTCCACCATCGGATATGATTTGCATGGTCGATCACGCATTATACTCCGTTTTTCCCTGGTGGTATGCACATCCGCAAAAAAACACGTCCTTAGGTGTGTTATTTGACCAAGTACTTATCGGATGGGTGTGCCTCTTTGAGAACATTTCAATACCACCTAGGTTGAGGTGTAAGAGAAGTGTTGTGCCCATCGAATATCCTTTGCATGGTCGATCGTCGAGCATTAAATACTATTTTTGCTTTAGTGTCATGCACATCCGTAAAAAAACACTGCTAAGTATGTTATCCAATCAAGCACTTATGGGATGGGCATGCCACTTTGCATGTAAGTCAATTCCACCTAGTTGAAGGTGTGTGCAAAGTATTGTGCCCATTGGATATGCTTTGCATTGTCGATCAACCATAAAACACCGTTTTTGCCTTAGTGTCATGCACAACCATGAAAAAACACGGTCCTAGGTGTGTTATTCAAACAAGTACTTATCGAATGGGGGCTCCACTTTGCACACAAGTCCATTTACACTACATTGAGGTGTGTCCAAAGTATTGTCACCATTGGATATGATTTGCATGGTCGATCACACATTATACACCATTTTTTCCCTAGTGATATGCACATGAGCAAAAAGACACGCCCTTAGGTGTGTTATCTGACCAAGGACTTATCGGATGGGGTGCCTCTTTGAGAATATTTCAATACCACCTAGCTTGCGGTGTAGGAAAAGTGTTGTGCCCATCGGATATCCTTTGCATGGTCGATCGAGCATTAAATACTATTTTTGCTCTAGTGTCATGCACATCCGTAAAAAAAACACGCTACTAGGTATGTTATCCGATCAAGCACTTATGGGATGGGTGTTCCACTTTGTATGTAAGTCAATTCCACCTAGTTGAAGGTGTGCACAAAGTATTGTGCCCATCGGATATTCTTTGCATTGTCGATCAAGCATAAAACACCGTTTTTGCCTTTGTGTCATGCACAACCATATAAAAACACGACCGTATACGTGTTATTTAAATAAGTACTTATCGGATGGGGGCTCCACTTTGCATGAAAGTCTGTTTCAACTACGTTGAGGTGTGTGCAAGGTATTATCACCATCAGATATGCTTTGCATGGTCGATCATGCATTATACACCATTTTTTCCCTAGTGATATGGACATCCGCAAAAAAACATGCCCTTAGGTGTGTTATCTGACCAAGTACTTATCGGATGGGTGTGCCTTATTGAGAACATTTCAATACCACCAAGGTTGAGGTGTAAAAAAAGTGTTGTGCCCATCGGATATCCTTTGCATGGTCGATCGAGCATTAAATACTATTTTTGCTCTAGTGTCATGCACATCCGTAAAAAAACACGCTGCTAGGTATGTTATCCGATCAAGCACTTATGCGATGGGCGTGCCACTTTTCATGTAAGTCAAGTCCACCTAGTTGAAGTTGTGTGTAAAGTATTGTGCCCATCGGATATGCTTTGCATTGTCGAACAAGCATTAAACATTGTTTTTGCCTTTGTGTCATGCACAACCGTCAAAAAACGCGGTCCTAGATGTGTTATTCGACTAAGTACTTATGGGATGGGCATGCCACTTTGCATGTAAGTCAATAATACCTAGGTTGAGATGTGTGAAAAGTATTGTGATGATTGCATATGCATTGCATTGTCGATTAAGCATAAATTAGTGTTTTTGCCTTAGTGTCATGGACAACAACCAATAAAAAACATGGTCCTAGGTGTGATATTCTAAAAAGTACTTATTGAATGGGAGTTCCACTTTGCATGGAATACCATACCACCACTTTTGAGGCATGTGCAAAGTATTGTGCCCATCGGATATGCTTTACATGGTAGATTGAGTATTAAATACCATTTTTGGCCTTGGTGTCATGTACAACTGTCAAAAAACACGATCGTAGGTGTATTTTTCAAACAAGTACTTATCGGATGGGGATGCCACTTTGCACACAAGTCAATACTGCCTAGGTTGAGGAACGTGCAAAGTCTTGTGTCCATTGGATATGCTTTGCATAGTCGATCTCACATTATACACCATTTTGTTCCTAGTGTTATGCACAATCATCATAAAAATACGTTTGGAGGTGTGTTATCCGAACAAGTACTTATGGGATGGGTGCACCACTTTGTATGCAAGTCAGTACAATCTAGGTTGAGGTGTGTACAAAGTTTTGTGCCCATCGGAGAAATGTAGATGCGATAATATTAGAAAATTCTCGGTATGTGTATATGTGTGTGTGTGTGGCAAACAATTTTGATACAACAAAGTAAACACCTAGTGCACAAATTATGCACTTCATACCTTGAGTAAATAATCTTGTTGATGAGGATAAATACGCCCTTGAATAAAAGCACAGTTGTTGTATGACCACAATAGGATCGCTTTGACACCTGTGATTTTGCCCACATGTAAGTTTGCAAATAGTATAAAAAATCATATAATAATATATTAATAGTTTGCAAATGTGTATAGCAAGTGAGTAATGGGAAGTGGAAGTGGGAGTGAGGAGGGAGGAGTGGAATGGGAGAGGGAAGTAATAGGGGTGTATGATAATAAGTATAAAAAATAGTATAATAATATATTAATAGTTTCCAAATGGCAACTGAGTAATGGGAAGTGAGAGTGGGGAGGGAAGAATGGAATGGGAGAGGGGAAGGTAATAGGGGAGTAGGATAATAAGGGAGTGAAATGAGTGAGGGGAGTTAATAGGGGATGAAAAAGAGGAGGGTGAGATGGGGAAATATGGGATTTTGGGAAATGGGAGGAGTATGGGACGTGGTGGAAATGTGGGATGGGAGTGGTGGCAATGGGGGAGGAAGAAGAAATGGATTGGGGGAGGGCTAATGGAAGATTGGGATGAGGGATGGGGGTCCAATGGGAGAGGGGGAGTAATGGGAGCCAATGGGAGAGGGGATAAATGAAAAGCCAATAGGAGAGAGGGGAGGAATGGAAAGCCAATAGGAGAGGAGGAGGAAAACCTAATTTTTCTTATATATAGTCTTCCTTCTTCATTCATTCTCCCCTCATTCCATTCATTGAAGCAAGAAAGCAAGGACGATCAAGAAAGCAAGGAAGAGCAAGAAAGCAAGAAAGAGAAAACTTACAAACTTTTTCTAGGTACTTGCAAATTTTTTTGATTAATTCTTTATCTAGATTTTTTTTTTAAAATTTGAAGAGAGAGGAACTAGAGAGAGAAAGGGAGGGGAGGAGAAGGAGAGGATGGAGGGGCAGAAGGGAAGGGAGGAGGAGGGGAGGGAGAGGCGGGGGCGGAGTCGAGGGGGGGAGGGGGGAAAGGAGGGGGGAAGGGGGGGGCTGGTGGGGCAGCCTCCCTGGAGGGGGGGAAGGGGAAGGGGGGGGGAGCGGTCGCCACCCCCCCTGGAGGAGGGGAAGGGGGGGGGGGAAGGGGGGCGGGGCAGGAAGGGGGGAGGGGGGGCTAGCGCCCCCCTCGAGGGGGGGAAGGGGGGCAGGGGGGGAAGAGGGGGGGGCTGGCAGGGGGGGGAGAGGGGATGGGGGGGTGGAGGGGGAAGAGGGGCTGGTGGCTGCGGCCGCTAGCCCGGGGGAAGGGGGGAGGGGGGCAGGGGGGGAGGGGGAAGGGGAGAGGGGGGGGAGCTGGCGGCTACGGCCACCAGCCCTGGGGAAGGGGGGGTGGAGGGGGAAAGGGTTGGGACGAGGGCAGGGGGGGAAAGGGGGGGGCTGGCAGCCACGGCCGCCAGGCCTGGGGAAGGGGGAAAGGGGTTGGGATGGGGGCAGGGAGGGGGGGGCAGGGGGCTGGCGGGGGGGGGGAAGGGGGGAGGGGGGGCAGGCGGCCACGGCCGCCAGCCCTGGGGAAGGGGGGAAGGGGGGGTGGAGGGGGAAGGGGGTGGGACAGGGGCGGGGGGGAAGGGGGGAGGGGGGGCTGGTGGCCACGACCGCTAGCCCTGGGGAAGGGGGGAAGGGGGGTGGAGGGGGAAGGGGGTGGGACGGGGGCGGGGGGGAGGGGGGGCTGGCAGTCGCGGCCACCAGCCTTGGGGGGGTGGGACGGGGGCTGGGGGGAAGGGGGTGGGACGGGGGCAGGGGGGGAAAGGGGGGAGGGGGGGCTGGCAGCTGTGGCTGCTAGCTCGAAGGAAGGGGGGAGGGGGGCGGGGGGAAGGGGGGAGGAAGGGGGTGGGACGGGGGCCGGGGGGGGAAGGGGGGAGGGGGGGCAGGGGGTTGGCAGGGGGGGGAGGGGGGAGGGGCGGCCGCTGCCGCCCACCCTGGGGAAGGGGGGAAGGGGGGGTGGAGGGGGAAGGGGGTGGGACAGGGGCGGGGAGGGGGAAAGGGGGGAGGGGGGGGTTGGTGGCCACGGCCGCCAGCTCGAGGGAAGGGGGGAGGGGGGCAGGGGGGAGGGGGGGGGCAGGGGGCTGGCGGGAGGGGGGAAGGGGGGAGGGGGGGGGCTAGCAACCGCGGCCGCCTGCCCTGGGGAAGGGGGTTGGAGGGGAAAGGGGATGGGACGAGGGCAGGGGGGAAAGGGGGGAGGGGGGGCTGGTGGCCGTGACCACCAGCCCTGGGGAAGGGGGTGGAGGGGGAAGGGGGTGGGACAGGGGCGGGGGGGAGGGGGGGCTGGCAGTCGCAGCCACCAGCCTTGGGGGGGGGTGGGACGGGGGTTGGGGGGGGAAAGGGGGGAGGGGGGGCTGGGGAGGGTGGGACGGGGGGCGGGGGGAGGGGGGGGCGGGGGTGGGAGGGGGGGAGGGGGAAGGGGGTGGGAGGGGGCGAGGGGCTGGTGGGAGGGGGGGAAGGGGGGGCGGGGGGCTAGCAGGGGGGAAAGGGGGGGGCTGGTGCCCCCTTCCAGGGGAAGGGGGCGGGAGTGGAGGAGGGGGAGGGGTCGAGGGGGGCAGAGGGGGAGAGGGGTTTTGGTGGCGGAGGGAGGGGAGGGGAGGGCGAGGGGGAGGGTCGTCAGGGGGAAGGGGGGGCAGAGGAGGAAGAGGAGGGGGGGAGCAGGAGGGGAGGGGTCGAGGGGGGGTAGGGGGGGAGGAGTTTTGGTGGTGGAGGGAGGGGAGGGGAGGGGAGGAGGGCGGGGGATCGAGGGAGGGAGGGAGGGAGGGGAGCGGAAGGAGAGAGAGGAGAGAGAGAGGGAGAGGAGAGGAGGGAGCCAAAGGAGAGAGAGGGGAGAGGAGGGAGGGGAGAGAGAGAGAGAGTGAGGGGAGGGAGAGAGAAAGAGAGAGAGAGTGTGGGGGGGGAAGGTATGGGAGAGAGAGAGAGAGTGAGGGAGAGAGAAACAAGGGAGTAGAGGGAGAGAGGTCGAATTCTTACAAGAGTGACAAATAAGATTTGACTTAGGAAAAGAATGAAAGGGACTTACTAGAAGAAAGTATCAAGAAGAATGTTGAACACAAATTTGAATTCTTACAACTAAGAGTAGAACTATCACGAGTAAGAGCGACAAATAAGATTCTTGCACAAATAAGATTTGACTTACTAGATCGACAAATAGGATTCTTGCTCAAATAAAATTACTATCACAAGCAAGAGCGACAAATAAGATTTGACTTACTATCACAAGCAAGAGCGACAAATAAGGTTTGACTTACGAGAAGAATGAAAGGGACTTACGAGAAGAAAGTATGTCATATGAAGCGCCTTGTAATAAACCCGACCATCTTGACCATTCACTATTTAACGAGTATCAGTGGGATGCATAAGTGGATATCATGTGGGCTGCATAAGTGGATATCAATGGAACAGTTTTTAGTGGGTAGATTGCATCAGTTGGGTATCAATGCACAGATATCAATGGATGGGCAGATCACATGTCATCACGAAGATTGAAGCTTTATGACTAGAGGGCAAATCAATGGATGGACAGATTACATGTCCTCACGAAGATTGAAGCTTTATCACTAGATGACATTTTATATTACTGTAAAGCTTTATTGGCTAATTTTTTTACATTTGTACAAATATTTAAGCCTTGTAAAGCCTTCTAGGCTATTTCCCACATTTATTGCCATATGAAGCCTTGTAAGGCCTTTTGGGCTATTTCCCACATTTATTGTATCAAGGGTTGTATATTGTACTTTACTTGTATGTATCTAAATTCTTCATTATCTTTTCTTGTAGGATTATGGAGCAATCAACTAATGTGGTGGCTATCCTAAGTGACTCTGAGATCAGAGAATGGTTTTCTGATGTCACTTTGAATTTCAAAGGAAAGGAATATAGCCCCAATGGCTTTGATAGGTGGACTCGATATCACATGGGCAAAAGAGCTTCGTTTCTTCATCAAAAGGAAAAGAGGCTCTTTCTACTTATGTCAAAAAGGGAGTTCAATGGTGTTGAAGATCCATGGGATGCTACTTTCTTAAAAAAAGATATGACTTCAAGCCTTGTGGTAGGCATAATGATAGAGCCAAAAGAGAACTTTGTGGATATTTTTACAAAGAGTTCAGATCCTGAAGTTGGCAGTATTCATATTCTTGTGTCAAAGAGAGACTCAAAGACCTTTGTGATGCCTCCTCCTCAACCATCAAAGTTTCCAGACCTGCAAAATGCATTGGAGACTCTTTCATATACTTGGAAGCAATTTCTTAGTGTGGTGGCAAAAAGGATGCATGCAAAGATAATGTTTGAGTACTTTCGGGATGCACAATATCCTCCTCATATTCAAGGATCTTCACATGAAGGAGATCAAAAAGCTCAGACTTCGATGCAGGGAAAAGAAGAACAGGCACACTATCACAAACGTGTAAAACATGAGCGCAAACTTCTAGAGCAAGAAATGGTGGATGTAACTAAGGATGATGAAACACAAGCCTTGAGTGCACGGGAATTAAAAAAAATTGAAGAAGATCAAGGTCGATCCACTACAGTATCTTGCTAGCAAACCACGACGTGAAATGCAAAAGGCTAGTACTGTAAGAGCCACGATTCCAAGCAGTAAAAAAAGACATTGTCCCACTGTAGAGAGAGATAATGTGGATGAAAAACGGTTAAAAGAAGAGAAAGATGAAGAAGACTCAGAACCCGAGGCTAAAGATGATCAGGATGAACTCACATCAATTAAAAATCTTAATCTGCGTCTTAATGAAGCAGTTACAGATGATGATGTGGGATATATTTGGGGTCAAAGGACGTGGTTTGTGAATGCCAAAGATGTGGAAGCTGCAGCTCTCTTTACTAATAGCCGAAGCCTTGATATATCCTATGCAATGCAAATATATGAGGCTTTGAGAGATGGTAAGAAACCTGTGGTAAGCAATGTGGTCTTGCACCCAATAATGTTTTGTCCAATCAAAAATAATTTTCTGGATCAAATAACATTTATAGGGCCTACACATTTCGAGGAAACCTTCAGTCGATTCTTTAAAGACACTCTTAAAAATATTCCACATGAACAAGGTGAAGAGGCACAAGGTGAGAATATGCTAAAGGAAGCAAAGAAGGAATTCCTCCTTCATTGCAGATTCTAGCCCATTGATGGTCAACATTGGGCTTATGCTTGTAATCAGATCGCAAAGGAAGCAAAGGAGGTCAAAAGACTCACTCCAGAACAATTTGCAAAGATAAGTTCATTCCATTATTATCCTGCAACAATCTGTATATTCAAGCATGAGATCAAGTATTTGATTGAGTCCGAAAGACTTAATCATTATGTCCATGGAAAGCATAAGATATCCTCAACATCAGAGGTCTTATAGAAGGCAAGGGTTATATGGACAACATTTGGTTCTCCAAATCCTGATTTGAAGTGAAAGGTCATAAAAGCAGACGCCGACACACTCACGAACTTCTATACTTCTTTGAGTGCAGTTGTGCCTAGGGGAACTCAAGAGAGAGAAGAAAGTATGACAAGCCTCAAGGTGGTGAGGGACAGATATGCTGACTACACTTCTATCATATTTCGTCCTGTTGAAGTGTTCAATGAGATGCTTGAAACGTGCATTGCTTGTGAGCATGGACAGTTGACCTATGAAGCTCCTTTGTTTATCTCTAGAAAGTCAAAGGTAATGGATAAGAAGGAGTTGACGGCAAGGATGTGGAGGCCTATAAAGTACTTACCTGACAAGTATGCATCCATGGCAGCACAAAAAATTTTAAAGAAAGAATGGTTTTTTGGAAAAAAAGACAAAGACCACTGCATGGAAGAATGCATTAATGTACAGGTGAGGCGTGATGCAGTGCATAGTGCCATTAAGTATTTGCTGTCAGAGAAACAAATTCCACTTACTCATTGTAACATTGACTATAATGTGGTGAAGCATATAGCTTCTTTGTCAACACCCAAGGTAAAGCTATGGGCAAACAGGTGGATTAAAAAGGATGAAGATGGGTCAGAAATAGTAATCTCTTATATGAGAAAAGAAATCCCACAACAGGTGGTTGCATATGTGGAAAGATTAATCAACGAGATAAGGATGCCGACAGATATGCACCAAAGCTTTCAATTCAATGTAGAGGTTACGGCAGAGTCTGGAAAGCTTGTGAACTTCAAGGGAGTCTCAGAAGATGACTTCTTTAAGAATGAGTCAGCATGGGATAAGCCACAACTATTCTTTATCAATGAAGTTTCTAGTGATGATATCCATAACTTCATTGATAGAATAGTATATACCACCATTAGCAAAGTGGCAATTTGCAACATTGTCATTTTTGCTGATAAAAAAGACAAAGAAGCCATGCAGGTTACTCATCAGATTTGAAGATCTATAGTGGTGTTTATGCAGCAAAGAGAGGCAAGAGAGAATGTGGCATAGCGATTCAATCTCTCGAATCATTCTTTTTGTGTATGCAGAGTCCCAATCCTGATCACTGCTTACAAAAGAACATAAGAGGGAATTCAAATAATTTGAGATTGATGCTAGAAGAGCAAGATATTCTCAGGTCCATACATTATCAAAAAAACAACTATGGGAGTCCTGCAAAAAGTGGGAGTCTCTTGCTTACCATGATGGAGAATTTGCTACCGACAGGTTGGGAGGTCACCTTGTGCAAGATGGGATATTTATTTGAGGATCTCCTCAGAAAAGGCAACTCCACAAATATTATTGAAAATAGCATTTCATGGCTTATTTTTAGCTTCAAGCAGATCTAACCACAGGCTATGAAAAAGAGATAGACCACAAGGACACTGATGACATGGATGATTACCTTGAAGATCATAATGTCCCAGTTGATGATGATGAAAAGATGGACTTACATGACCCGTTCAGAGAGAGGTTGGTGGATGAAGACAAACATGATGATGCCTTCTTTGATAATTATGGCTCGCAGGGTTATGAAAAAAGGCCACTACGACAATATTAGCGGTATGAACTCTCTATTTCTCAACTAAATACAATTTTTTAAATAAGATTTAAATTTAAAGATAATGAATCTAATCTCTCATATTTGTTTACAGGCAATAGAGGGAGAAGAAATGGATGAAGTCAATATGGAGGCACTCCCTTTTCTACTTCAACAATGCAACCACCTCTAAATTTGATTGAAGAATCCCATGAGCACAAGAGCTTTAAAGACACCATGGAAAAGCAGAATGACCCCAAACATAGAATACAAGCTATGATAGAGTCCCATTCTGCAAATTTAGCTGCATTGGATAAAATGGAGAGCTCATTTGAAGTTAGGATCGTTTTGAAACGAGAACCTCAGTATTTGAGCTTTGGTAGAGAGGAGGTTTCAATCCTCTCCAATCCTTTAAAAGAGGTTAATGACAATGTTATCTCGGCCATTCTCAGGTAACGTTTGTTTATTTGTTGCTACTTCAATGAGCTAACATTTGTTTATTTATTCATAGTGTAGTTATATATCAGTTTCCTAGTGTAGAATGCAAATCAATTCTATGAGCTAACGTTTGTTTATTTTTTGGTGCAGTGTACTTATTTCTCAGCTTCCTAGTGCAGTGCAGCATCATGTCTACATGCTCGATGCTCTCCTTTCTTCTATTCTTAACTCTCCTCAAAAGACTATAGAAGATGTTTGTACCTGGTTAAGCCCTTTGAATTTAGATGGGGTGCGAGTCATCTTAATGCCTTATCATGAGGCGTAAGTATCGACTCTAACCTTATTTTTACTATTTCTTTGGCAAGTTTGTGTAAAACGATAATCATTTTTATTCTGGTCGTGTAGCTCACATTGGAGTCTGATCGTCTGGGACCTTGAACTCAACCGTTTGTGGTTTGTGAATTCAATGGAAGGCTATCATGCCAACTCCCCAAGGTAATTATTCTCTTAATATTTTTGATACTTTCTTATTTTGTATCTTATGATCATGACATATTAATATATTTATTATGTCATGATGGATAGTGCTGCATATCGGCTAACCACAGAGCAACAAGATCAAGTAGAATTCAAAAGACGTCTGCCTGTGGAGCAAAAAGATGGGCACAGCTGTGGGTGGAGAGTTGCCTACAACTGCATGTTGTTTCTTAGAGAGACTTTTGATTTGGAGTTACCAGTCAAAATGGAATCATATACAGAAGCCGATCTGCTAGCATTTCGGGCTGAGTATTCAGCATCTAATTACTACCATTGGGAAACAACCTGAAAATATGACTACATTGTAGCATGTATAAAACCTTATCTTTATACTTGTATGCTTGTTCAAGCCTTTAATTGGGATGTGTAAATCTCATAACTTTTTAATATTTTCCTCCAAGAGGAGAAGAGACTGACTCTAATGAAAGCATGCTATCTTTATACTTCTATGATTATTTAAACCATTATTTTTATTTGGGATGTGTAAATCTCATAACTTTTTAAATTTTTCCTCCAAGAGGAGGAGAGACTCACTCTAATGAAAGCATGTATGAAACCTTACTTTTTTTGCTCCAAACAGAGGAGAGACTCACTCTAATGAAAGCATGTATGAAACCTTATTTGCTTGTTTAAGCCTTTATTTGGGATGTGTACATCGCATAACTTTTTTATATTTTTATAGCAGAAGGAGGATGTAGAAGACATAGCAAGTGAAGAAGAATACGATGTAGACTACTCTCTCAATAAGATGAGTCATGAAAATATGAATCTATTGGAGCAGATTGGAAGTTCATTCACTGCTATGTTGTTAATTCGACAACAACCTCATTTTTTTGAATTTGGTGAAGAAGAGATTTCAATCCTCTTGAATCCTAAGAAAAAGGTTAATGTCAAAGTCATTACAACCATCCTCAAGTTTGATGCAGCCTTTTGCTTGGCTTTATACTTTGCTTATTTTGATTAAACCCAAGAAGCTAATACTTTTTTTTAAAATATAGTAATGTTATAGCAAATTTTTCGTAAAATATACAAAGCGTTTCATATATGCTCGATCCTTGTATTTCGGAAGTGCTTAGCAACAAAGAAGAAACCATAGAGGATGTTTGCAAGTGGTTGAAGCACGTTCCTATGAATGACGCACGAGTTATTTTTACAGCATATTATGAGAAGTAAGCATCAAACCCTACTTGTTTTTTCTATTGCATTACTAGAATTGTCTCAAACACAGTAATTATTCTTTATTGATAATGCAGCTCACATTGGACTCTGGTAGTCATGGACATCTTTGCGAAGAAGTGCTTCTTTGCTAACTCAATGACATCCGTCCATGGCACTATGTTAGAGTAAGTATAGACTACACTTTTTGTCACTTCTTGACATGTAGATTGATATGCAATGCACATATTCACTGTTGTTATATGTTTTGATGTGCAGATCAGCTCGAAAGTTAGTAGGTACTTAGTAATGCGGCAATGTGACTTGGCACAACAAATAGAGTATATAACATGTCAGGTATCACATCAAGAGAATAGCCACATCTATAATTGTGGATGGAGGGTGGGCTACAATTGCTTTTTGGTTCTTGGTCAAATTTTTGAGATACAAAATGACACCACACTTTCAACATATACGGATTTGCATCTCTATGCATTTATAACATGTACCATTCGAGCAATCATTAAGGGCGACATTATGGACCCTCCCACAAGGCAAATAGATAATGGCTCAGAGGAGTGCAAAATGAATGCCGTCAAAGAGTCAAAGGGGATAGAAGACCTCAACTCTACAAACATGGCTTCATTGGAAGAATTGGGAAGCTCTTTTAATGTTAGGGTTATGATTCAACATAGACCTCAGTATCTTGAATTTGGGGGAGAGGAGATTTCAATCCTCTCTAGAGCTTCAAATGAGGTCAATAACATAATGCAGCCTTTACATTTACATGGCGTGCGAGTCCTCTTTATGGCATATCACGAGATGTAAGTATCATGGCAACATTTATTTTCATCTTATACTAGCAACATTGTGTTAAATAATAATGGTTCTTAATTATTCATGTAGGGAACATTGGAGTCTGGTGGTTTGGGACCTTGAAGACAACTATTGTTGGTTTGTTAACTCGATTGCAGGCTTTCATGCCTCAGTGCAAACGTAAGTATTCTATTAATCTGTTGTTACTTCTATATTATGTACCTTATGTAATAGACACACTAAGTTTTTTTAATATGTCATGATGAGCAGGTCGATTGAGATGTTGGTATTTGCTATCAGAGAAATAGGACAGTACAAAGACTCAGTAGACTTCCAAAAGCATTTAGTAGTAGAGCAAGAAGATGGGCATAGTTGTGGGTGGAGAGTTGCCTACAACTGCATGTTGATTTTCGAAGAAATTTTCTCACTTATACCATAGATCTCATCGAAAGACTCTTTGGAGCTCAAATATTCAGAGGAGGATATACAATTGTTTAGGGATGAAATCATTCGAGACCTAATTGCTGCCATTAGAATACAACGTGCAACCTAAGCAATATCAGAGCTTGCATTTAAGGAAGAGGAGACTGAGTCTACTGTGAAAGCACTGCACACTACAGAAGAAGTAGAGACTCAGTGTACACCTACAGCACCACAGCCTCCATTGGAAGCATCAGAAGAGTTGCCACAGCCTCCGCTTGCATTTAAGGAAGAGGATACTGAGTCTACTCTGAAAGCACTACATACTACAGAAGAAGTAGAGACTGAGTGTACATCTAGAGCACCACAGCCTCCATTGGAAGCATTAGAAGAGTTGCCACAGTCTCCACTAGAAGCATCAGAAGAGTTGTGATGCATGTATGATGTTGTGTTTGTATATATGCATGAGAAGCATATTCTCATGATGTTGTTTACTCCATGAATATTATGGTTGACATTTATTTGTTCCAATGTATGAATCATGATGTAGTTTTTGTTGATTATACACCAATTTCTAACTTATTACTTAAGTGGCATTTAGTCATGATATTTATATATTTATTTCATGCACACAATTTTATGATATGAGTGTGATGATGTGATTATTAGGAAATATAACCTTCTGCGATGAGAATTTTGCTCGAATTTTGATATGAATATGTGATGATGTAATATTTGTAATATATTTCATGGCAAAGTATCAATTCCCAATGCTCCACTCACTTAAAGTACAGCATTCCCAATGCTCTGCAAAATTTTATTCAGTTGGACAGTCTCCACTCACTTAAAGTAGAGCATTTCCACTGCTTCTCTCACTTTATTCCAACCCTTATCGTTATCATAGCGAACACATCGTGCCTTAGTGCACTTGTAATCTTCCATTGTAGTCCTTCCACAAACACTCTCTTATTTCTTACATCCCAATCCTTCTGATTAACTTGTATTCATCTTTCACTTTACATCTTGCCTTACTTTCTATCACTCTTGAAGGAGGGGCAGCTCACTGTGCATCCCTCGCTATTGCTCCCTCACTCTCCTTCTCCCACTTTCCCTCTAAGACAATGACTAGTTACTACCCGACTTCATTTACTGAACTCAAATTCTGTCTTAGATCTCTTTTGTATGGACCAGTGAAGGGAAAATCATTTGAGGAGGATATGTTACGCACATGGCTGCTTGATTTGAACTCAGCAGAAGAGGTGAATATCCTTAACTTTTTTTTTCGCTTCTTTTAATCACGTACTTCTTATGCGAAGAGTTAAATTTTCGTACAGGATATGGCAGTGGCTAGAAGCTCTATTGAAAAAAATGGTGAAGATGAGGAAAGCCAAGAGAGAAAAGAAGAGTTGTTGAATGCTTACAAGTCGGTGGAAGATTCGAAACAAGTTGCGAGGAGAGTCTGTGAGGAGATTTGCGATGCCAGCCCTAGTTACACATGGCCTGCAAGTTTAAAGTCTATTTGTTTTCATGAAGCCAATGCCATAGTAGGCACTTTCGAGGACATTTGCTCTCTCTAATGACTTAATAGTCAAGTGATGGAAATTTAATTCCATAGAAATTTAAAGTAACTGTGAAATTAATTCCATAGACTTAGGTGTTTTCCAAAGTAACTATAATAGACAAGAAATGAAACTACAGTTCCACATAGACTTTTTAGTTCTCTAATGTAAAGTTGTAATAGACAAGAGAGACAAAGATGACATCTTCTAGGCTGAGCTAATGGAAGGTGTTTTTTAACACCATATGGCTTTGAGTTATATGATCTACTTCTTGTACAAATGTGTCATGCTTTTTTTTAAATGTACTCTAGTTTTTTTTCTCATTTGATTTTTTAAAATCTTACTTTTTGTCTCTTTTAACAACATGAAGTCCTCTTTTTTTAATGTACTCTAGTTTTAATAACAAGTCACATCATTTTTTCTAATTTTCTTTTTTAAAATCTTACTTTTTGTCTCAAAGTTTTGTTTTATAAGGCCTCTTTTTTTGAAATGTTTTATCCAAATATATCTCACAAAACGAATTTGGACAGTGCACTAGTCCAAAATTAATGAAACCAAGACTAAAAAGTATCATCATATGTGCATGTGTGAGCACAATGAAGATATAGTCAAAGTCTTTATATTGTGTATATTTTGTACAACCTAACCTCTAATTATGGCTCTTAATTTTTATATATTCCTTTACCTTTTGGAACAAAACACAAAAAATAGATCGAGGAAGATTGAAGTATAGAACAAATGGAAAAATCTACTTGACCAAAGGCTAGTCAATCAATCGATGACTACATGAGGACTTTGTGCTAGAGATGGTTGTCAAGGTTGAACATATAAAAAAGGGTGAATTATACAAAAAGGGGAGGGGTCCTCCTAGATCAAAGATTGCTTAATCAATCAATTACTCCATGAATGACTCCATGTTGTTGATGGTTGAGCGAAAGTTGAACATGTCAAAGACGAACATATCATAAGTCATTGTAGACTATGAGCTAAGTTATAAGATGAATCCAAATGTGAGGATGATAGGTATAGCAAAGAGAATCTAATCTGGAAGGTTGTGACAAACAAGGCCATCACCAAACCAAAATATTTGATAGTATGCCTAAGGTATCTTCAAGTAGAGTATGATCTGATAGATGTCAAAATGAAATGACCTCTATGTAGAGCCTGATCTAATGTGTATTTCTGTTTTTTGAAGCACTACAAATTCCTCATGAATATCAAAATTTATGTCCATTTGGAAGTTTTCCAAGGTTTTTCCATGGAGTGGTTATGGTAGTGTGCCATGTTATTGAAACCCTAAAAAAAGGAAACAAGCTTTAATGAAGGGCTACATCGATTGAAGAATCAAGACCAAGCTAAAAAGGGGGCTAGGCTACAAGGAGGAGAGTAAATGATCAAGGCATGCAAAGTGCAAGGTGAAGCTAGGGGTGGTCCATTTGCCCAAGCCATCATCGGCACCTATTGTCCAAAATAGCCATTGTTGAAGCATGATGAATCTATTGTTAAAGAATTTGTTGGCCTTATGGAATATCAAACCAATTTGGCACTTGGCATGATGGCAGCTACCCTTCTAATAGGTAGGTGCAAATGAATGTAAATGTAGGTGGGTGGTACTTGCCATGCCTTGTTAGAAGATTTCTTTATAATAGAGTAGATGTGAGGAAGTTAGGGTTTTCTTGTATTTTTCTTTGCCCAAAGGGCCTTATAATGAAAATATATTTCCATCATCTAGTGTAAGCACACTATTTTTCTTTCTAAGTAGTAGATGGAAATGAATGTAAATGCAAGCCGGAAGTACGTGTCAAAATTCTTGTTTATGAGAGAGTACATGCAGGGAAGTTAGGGTTATCTTGTGGCCAATGCAACTAATGGGTTTGTGAAGTTTTGATAAAGAGCTAGTTGTACCTTCTTTGCCCAAGGGGCCTTGTAATGAAAATATATTTCCATCAATTACTATAAATACACTCTTTTCCTTTCTATTTAATTTCTTTCTAAGCAATCTCTCCTATTTACTATCCTAAATAAAATCTATTAAATTAGTGCATCTATCTCCTGCTATGCACTATTAAGCTTGCTTAATAGTAAGCTACACTCTACCTCTCCTTGCACCCCTCTTTTCTCTCTCTCAACACTCCCTCTCCCTCTCTCAATGCTTGTTTGTTTGCTGCCTTCCCCCTCTCTACCTTGTCTCTCCCTCCCCCTCACTCCTCTATTATATATATATCGGCTTGAAGCTTCTCAAACATCGAATCTTTGGAACATGGCTAAATCTCCTCAAACATCGAATCTTCTAGAATGGCACCTTAATATTTATCACCCACCTTACCTTAATTTTTGCATCTTACATAATGCCAAGATTGATAGAGCTCAGAAATTAGAATATGGCAATTGAAGTTCCTAAGCTTTAGTTTCTTAGAAAAGTTTGTAAAGAATTTTGCTTTGGTAAACAAAAGCGAACCAATTTTGGCAGAAGAACCTCTTGAGCAAGAGGTATTCTTGATTTTGGGTTATGCCCAAACCTGCAACATCAATGGTTTACTTTACTACTTGAATTTCATTGATGGCTATAGCAGATATTGTTGGGTCTACTTTCGAAAAGAGAAATCTAAAGTATTTTCCAGATTTCAAGAATTCAAAGCCATGGTAGAAAACTATATAGGCAGAATGATCAAAGTCATGAGATCAGATAGAGGAGGTCAATATATGTCTTCAACATTCATGAACTTTTGCAAAAGCAACGACATTAAAAGACAATTCACATGTGCAAATACTCATCAGCAGAATGCAAGAGCTAAAAGAAAGAATGGTACTTTAGCAGACAGCACTAGAGGAATGCTCAGTGAGAAGCATCTTCCAAATCAGTATTTGGCAGAAGCAATTGCCACTACAAAGTACTTGCTCATCAATGGGATTCCGATCGATGAACTGATATAGGGTATGACGCAGTCACTAGACACAAGCCATGCATTCGCATCTCCACATATTTGGTTGCATAGAACAATGGCTGTTAACACCATGTACACATTCAAGATTGTGGGAAAAAAGAATAGTGGGCTGAAATAATGGTGATGATAAAGGACTAAAACATAGGTGCACCAAGATAAGTTTTGGCTCAAATAAGTGGGCAGTAAGAATAGGGGCTAAAATGTACATAATGGGTTGGAATAATGAATTGCACACCCATGAATAAGATATTTACATGTGTCAACATCATGGTGTGGGCTATGATTACGTTTCATCCTCCTAGCTATGTGTCTCTCAATGCTTGCTCTTTCTTAGTTTTCAACACTTTAACTTCAAAAGAGTTAATAACTTGTGCAAGTGTGAGTGTGGAACTTTCACTTATTGCAACTATTTATACCTCTCACATGGAGTAATCTATAAGTCATATGCTTATTTTGTGACCGTATCTATGAACATAATAGAGTTAATCTTAGATAAAAACTCACTCCAATCATATAAAATTGGCATATAATTCAATTAGAACATTCATAAATTGATCTAGCAGACAATCTACAAGTGATGGATGCAACCAGTTCCCACAAATAGGAATAAAATTTTCCTCAAGCTCATGCCGAGAGAAATAAGAGAAAAAATATCATTCAACGATGAGTAGTTAACAATCAATATGCATAGTAAGATATAACCTATTCAATGTTTGTAAATAATTGTGAGATTTTTGTAAAGGATTGCGAGATTTGGGCTAAAACAAATGTTTGATATTATAAGTTTCAAAAAGTTTGGGTTGAAATAATGGGCTGAAATAATTACATGCCCATGTATAGATTTAAGATTGTGGGTGGAAAGAATAGTAGAATGAAATAGGTGGGAACAAAGAATCGTGGGCTGTAATAATAATGATGGGCTGAAGGATATGTGGGCCGGAGTAGCCAAGAGAGTGGAAGGAGCCAAGAGATTGGGCGGAAGGAGCCAAGAGGGTGGGCTGAAGGAGCCAAGAGGGTGGTGGGCTGAAGGAGCCAAGAGAGTGGAATGACAGAGCCAAGAGAGTGGGTAGAAAGAATAGCGGACTAAAAGAGGTGGGAACAAAGAATCGTGGGCTGTAATAATAATGATGGGCTGAAGGATATGTGGGCTGAAGTAGCCAAGAGAGTGGAAGGAGCCAAGAGATTGGGCTGAAGGAGCCAAGAGGGTGGGCTAAAGGAGCCAAGAGGGTGGGCTGAAGGAGCTAAGAGAGTGGAAATGTGCAAGAAGAGTGATGAGAGGTTGAAGCATGTGCAAGGAGTAGTGAGAAGTCGAAGCATGTGAATCATGAAACATAACACCTTGCATTAAAGTTTCAGAGTTTAAGTTTGAAATAATAAGTGAAAAAATAATATTGGGTTGAAATAATAATGATGGCATGGAATAATGAATTATGTAAGAGGGATGAATAATGATAATGGAATGAAAGTTAAGTGGATTGAGACAAGGTTTGGTTGAAATAAGTGGGAAAAAAGGATGGGGGGCTAAAATATTTGTAATGGGCAAAAAGATAGATAAGTTTTGGTTGAGATAAGTGGGAGGAAGAATAATGGGCTGAAAGATACGTTGCATTTTCATACTCTATCACAAGATCCTCTTTCAATTTTGAATGTTGCAAATGTCTAAATTTTAGTTGATGTCTCACCTTATCTGTTGTGGTACCCCATCAGTCCATTGAAAGGTCACACATATCAGAAGCTTGTGGCATCTGTACAATTATTTTGTTTATGAATATGTTTTATAGAGAACTTTTGCATTTGGGCTGTTATCATTACTATCATGTTCATTCGAGTTGAGATGAATTCGGTTATTGCACTAATGTTTGTTTGGGTTGAAATGAATTTGCATACAACAACTACACTCCCTCATGCATTCAATACACCCCATGTAGTTTGATTGTTGTAAATTTCCTATATTTTAGTTGATGTGTCACCTTATCGGTTGTGGCACCCCATCATCCCATTGGATTGTCACACATATCAATAGCTTGTGGTATTTCTTAAACCTATTGCATTTAAGCTTGCTAAAATCTAAGTTGGCAGAATATAAAGTTCGAATGCAATACTTCTCTAATTGTGATATTTTGTGGTACAATGTTTCAATTAAGGAAACCAAAAAATTCAAGCTTAGACACAATTCCATAATTTTGGATCCAATATAAACATAATTTCATACAGTGTCATGGAACCTGTATTTCATATAGTTTCATATTGCACAATTCATTATATAACATAATTCCATACATCTGTTTAGGAATCCAAAAATATCACATAATTCCATAATGTAGAATCTAGAATGCTTTCACGTAGTGGAATCCAAAAAGAAACCCAATATGATGCCAATAAGGAATCCAACATAATTCCATTGAAAATATTGCAATAAAAAAATCCAAAAGTAGTATTGTCATTCTACCCTACAATGAAAGGCTGTCTCCAATGGTAGCATCATTCAACCTTTGTTGCATGGTCTACTTTCTATTTTGCCTTTGTGTTCAAAATGAAGGTAAATCAAGCAAGGCTTCAGGTGGTGGTTTTGGCCTTCGTGAATGCCTTTTTCTATGAATGGCCGTGCTCTTTGGATTGTCATGCCAAAGCCATCCCATATGGCTTGCAATCCCATAGTATAATGCATGGTCTGATGATCCTGGGCCCTAGCTCTCAAAGCATGAATGTCGTGGACAAGTTTTGTCATAAAGCTGGCAAGATGGGCACACAACATGGGATGTTCACCTATTAATCATGTAGTGAAACCACCCATAACACTGAAGTTTCAACAACATAGCAAGTGGTAAGACACTTGAGAGCATATGCAATTGCAGTGAATTTGCACTCCATCTTCATAGGCATCTGCATAAACCAAGCAATTGCTTGAGCTTAAATGCAAGAAAAGATAAAAATAGAACAAAAACATCAAAGCATAACAAATATGTACTATCATCTACAAAGGTTCTCTCTATGGCACACTGAGAAGGCAAGTTCATGGATTCATGTACATATGTACCAATTCTTATCATGCCATGTTGAACAGAGTAATCATTTTATCAAGAATATATTAAAACTTATTGAATGATACATTGTCCAATATCTTTCTTTTTTTTTTGTTGAGGCTGGAATTTCAAATTTGTCTTGTTTAGATGAAGGCAATGCATCTATTCATGACAACAGTTGTTAGTTGTAATGTATACTTTAGTTTAATAGTAGATATTGAGATGGACTAGACTAAGAGCAAGAAATAATCCAACATGATGGACCACCACCATGCTCAACCTCGAGGTTATACTTATAAAGATCCATACACTTTTTGATGATTGTGTCCATGGGAATCTCAACCATCATCATGACTTTTTCTTGGTGCTTACAAAGGTTATCTCGCTCCCTCGAATCACACATACAACATGCCCATTCATAGTTTGCATTGAAAAAACTATAGTAATGATCCAAAAATATCTGACTCTTGGCACAGGCTTCATTGTTAGCATCATCCAAGAAAGAGACACCAGAATCAGGGATAAGTTCCACCAACCTAACCATGTTTCCCACAACTTGTTAAACTATACAATCTATCTTAAATCCAGAGATCTTCAACATGCTCATATGACAAAATTAAGGGAGGCATGTGGTAAGAAGAATTTTCAACAAGTAATAAATTCGATCACCATACAGTGATTGGGCTTGCATGACAGCCATGGGACTAATGTAGGGGGACAATGAAAATGCATTTTGGATAACAGCAAAGACCTACCTTACTAAAGTATTTTGGTGGTTTAATCCAGCTTGTAGAGAAGCTACTAGAAATCACCACCGTGGGTTAGAACACCAATCTATGGGAAAAAGGCTTTGCAAGTGTGCCAGTCACCAATTTCCAAGTGGTCCAAGCCATTGGTGTAGAAAAAGTGCTACAAATACAAATTCGTGCACATGGGGACTCACAGAATTAGAGATTGTGCATGTGATTGAGCAATGGAAGGAGGAGTGGTGTCTTCAATCTAATGAGGTGCCTGTTAGCATCACCACTCTTTACCCTTGGCCTTCACCACTAGCACTTGGCCATAAAGATCCACTTTAGGCCTACCTTTTGCCTGGGTATACTAAAGCTCCACCTTTGCCTCATCCATCTTTTTAACTACTGGATGTCTTCTTGTAAAGGAAATAGCATTAGCGGCATCGCCTTGGGTCTCTCAAATCTTCCAACTTTGAGGAGAAGCTTGTGTATGCTAAGCTAGGTATCTGGTTGAACAATATCTATTGTTGGAGGCACTATCTTCAAAATCAGGATTAGTTGCAAGCAACCTTAGAGACCTCAAATGCATGCAGGTGGATTAATGCAAATGTACATCGGGGCAAGCACTGCACTAAAATAGCAATTCAGAGGTGTGCTTAAATGCTAACTCACAATGTAATGAATGAGGGTTAATTCGGCATGGTTCTTGGAAATTTCAAGGATTTGACTGATAGTTTCTAGCTGTTATGGGCTTTTAGGTAATTGTCCTAATGTTAATAATTCTTAGAAGCTCCTAATTTCATAATTCTTCTTTAGTTCAACCAACAAGCTTCTATCTTCAAGTTCAGTGTTTCTTGGGTGGATTGTAAATAGTGTATGCCAAGTCACCACCGATGGTCAAATATGTAGACTTCAGTTCTAGATCAGACCCTTCTTATGCTGACTAGATAATTCAATGTGTGCTGAATTAGCCTTAATTCAGTGTGCATTGAAATGCTAACTTAGCATGCGTTGAGTTATTAATTCAATATGCACTGAATTAAGAGTTGACTCTATCTTTTTGTGAACTGGACATTAAATGTCCAGTTGTCAGTCCTTGTCAATTGTCAGGTGCCAGGCTCTATCAAGGTGTCAGAGCTAATTCAACATGCCTTAAGAGAATTCAACGTGCGTTGAATTACTAATTTAGCATGCAATGAAATAAGATCTAATTTAGTGTGACCTTCCTAGAGTGTGTCATCGAAGGAAATTTCAGGGTTCTCTGATGTTTCATGATTTTTGTGTAGGGTTTGTTGTCCTAGGGCAATACTAAACTACCTATTCTACTTATTGTAAACAAGAAACAACAAGAAACAACAACTTTAAAAGCAAAATGGTGCATTTTTAAAAAAGAGGGGAGGGGAGAGAGAGAAGAAGGGGACTCGAGCAAAAGGGGAGGGGAGTCAAGAGACAAGAGAAGGGGAATGGGGATGAGTAGAATTCACTAAAGGCAAGAACATGGAACAAGAAAAGCTATAACACATGAAGGAAAGAAAATCTTGTAAAACTTGCAAACAACCAAAGCTAAACTTTTGGCCTTTTATACATATTACCTTTTGAAGGGAGGACCAAACCTATGCTCCCCTTCTCTTCCTAATCTGTCTTTTCTCTTATTCCTAGTCTTTATAATCTTCTTGGGCTGATATATGACTCCAAGGCAATTTCTAACAAAATTCAAAGGCGCATAGTTACATGATTACATAGGAAGGCGCAAAATGTGGTGGTGTCAATGGAGGAAATGAATAAATTCTTATTGATTTGATTTGCCCAAGTCATACTTTTCATATTTCTTATTTTAAAACTATATTCTAGATTACAAAAAATGGAACGCTAAAAAGTACTATTGAAGTAAAAAACATGAACAATAGTAACAATATTGATTGCAAAATGTCAACTTCAAAAGAAATCCTCATGGAGTTAAGCTACAATAGAAACAATATTGATTGCAAAGTGTCAACTTTAGTAGCAATCTTGATAGAGTCAAGTTGCAACATCATGAACAACAGTAACAATATTGACTGCAAAATGTCAACTTCAGCTAGCAATCCTGATAGAGTCAAGCTGCCAATTGTGTTGAGATGCATAAGTAGTAGCACTTCCTCTTCTCAAGAAGAGAATAAGATCACAAGTATAGCTAAAGTTACTAGAGCATAGATAATAGGTCGGCCTGCTAAAAAAGTGTGTAAATTTTAATAGGAAAGTGCTATAATAGACTACATAATCTGAGAAAGATGGCTTAATTGGTGGCACCTGGTTAAGCCATATGGCCTACTTTGGCTCAAGAACCATTAGAATGTGTGCAATCATGAGTGCATGGTGTGCAAAGAAGTAAAGGGCTAATGGAACCTCACCATTGAATGACAAGTGGAAATATGTCAAGGGCATAATCTTGAATATAAAGTTGGTGCCCAAATACCAAGGCATATAAAGCCTTCTATGATAGAGACCTCACTACCATGGTTCACCTTTTGGGTAGAGGTCTCTTGGAGTGGCTAAATGACTTAGGGTTTGGTCCCCTAATCACATGGCTCCATCTTAATGTCACTTGTCAGATTTATTACCATGGTATCAGAGTTGACTCTAATTGTGTGTGGCAAAAGGAATTAATGAAGGCGCCTCCACATGGTAGTAGAGGAAGGAAGAACTTCCATAAGCACAAAACGATGGTTATGTGGCATAAAATGGGAAGTCATAGAACCTATAAATTAATGTGAGAAGAAGGGAAAAAAGGCCAGTAGCAATACATCCATGAAGCAGCACAACTGACACATGCAAAATTTGTAGAAGGTAGACCATAAGCCAATCAAATAGTGTGGGTGACAAGGCGACATCAACTAGTTGACAATGGTGTGCTACATAGAGAAGTCATTTTAGTGTAGTAGCAACCAATCAAGGACCACAACTAGCTTATAGAATATGCAATCTGAATGAGCAAATTGGGGAAGGCAACTAATGCACATGAGAATCACCAAAAAAAGCTAATGGGTGGGCTACACAAGCTCCAAAAAAATCTGGCAATGTAGGAGATGGTCTGAATGTGGGATTGTCAATAGTCCAAGGTGCAACAACATGGCATGTTTGCAGAGCAGCAGATCATATGACTATGGGCATGTTTCCACATGCCCTGAGTGCGTGCACCTAGTTACATGATAATGAATTGGTCTTGCCTCCATGGACTGGGATTGGCCACCACTGGTGGCCAATCCATCATTGTCATGCGCCTGGGTGCACACAGATAGGGCATGTGGAAATAGGCCCTATGTGAACTATGTTCAGTAAAGCCAAGATAGAACTTGGAGACAAAAGTTTACACATCCATCCACACATGGCAACTAGAAGATAGAGTAGCCAGAAAATCAAACGTGGAAATAAAAATTGGTGGAAAAAATTCAAGGAAATAAAAAAATATATATGGCTTTAAGAAGACCTCTAGAGCTTCCCATCCTACAGTTGGAAACCCTCAAATTAAGAAATACCATCACAAAATCCTCCAAAGAGAAAGCCATCCAATGAAGCCCACAAAAGGGATAACTACCATATTAATACAATCATGCAACAAAAGAAGTTTACTACACAAGTGAAAAGCTAAAGGATAGAAGACTGCATGCATCGGAGAATGGACCACGTGCAAGAATAGCCACAACTTGAAAGCTCAATGATGAATTGCACCCACAAATCGCAAAGGGAGCACATGAGGATGAAGTCAACTCCTTATTAAGGGAGGTTGCTAGAATGTGTGCAATCATGAGTGCATGGTCTACAAAGAAGGAGAGGGCTACTAGAACCTCACCATTGAATGAAAAGTGGCAAATATGTCAAGGGCATAATCCCACATACAAAGTCAGTGCCCAAATAGGAAGTCATATAAATCCTTCTGTGATAGATGCCATGTTAGAATTATCAATAGGAACAAGCAACAAAAGCGATGTCTCCTCAATATGGAGGCATGAACATCAAAGCATAATGTTATTTTCTTCTACTTGATTAGGCTGCTAAGAGACTTTGGGAAAGAGTTGCAGTAGGATGAATTTAGGCGATAGATTTAGGTAGAGTAGAATATAATGTTGGATAACTACAACAAATCATGGCAATGTAATCAAGAGCTGCCAATCTCCAAGTTAGTAGCATGTCCTTTAGGCATCAATGTGGAACAGTTCTAATAAAGGTAGAGAAGGTGAGTTTCCTTAAAAAAACGATGCATAATCTTACAGAAATGGTGGCAGAGATATTAGCAAGAAAGGAGCTAATTTCTAGGGAGGAAAGAAATAGAATTAACTACATATTTAGAATAGAAATGGAAAATCTAGGGCAACCACTTCAAAAAATCAAACCGCATTGAATCTCTAGTAGAGGGAGTAGAATCAAAATCTCTTCCACATGCCTATATGTAGATGATGTCACTAGGGGGAATCTCCCTAACATCATATATGATGTCACACAAAGAATCAAATATAGACTAGGTCCACCTACCACACAAGTGGCCTAAGGACTCCTTCACACCCACATAGTGAGGGACACTCACTCAAGCACTCTCTCTCTCTCTCTCTCTCTCTCTCTCTATCTCACACACACACACAGAATGTGATTTTCCATTCTATAAGATATTATAAGGATTGAGAGGATGAGTGGAGTTGGTTATTGTAAATCCCATATTATGAATTATAAATCCTTGGTATGTGGAGACAACTGATTAGGAATATGATATTATGGGCATTATAAAAATAAAAATAATGAGTCATATAAATAAGTGGGCTTCATTTCCATACATGCTCAATAATGCGAGATTTAGGCCACATACTAAGTGTGTGGAATGAAAAGGGAAGGAACATGAAGCCTGTGAGGCACATGAATGAGTATGAAGTGTGAAGAAGTATGGAATTCAAAGAGAATACTCTAAAAAACCTTGTGGAGATAGAGGATTTCACCATGTGGAAAAGTATCTCAACTTGCCTCTTGTCCTTTGCATACTCGAAGATACCATGGGATTTTTAGACAAGGACACATGTTAAGAAAATCCAAAAAAGATATAGATAGGGAAAGGAATCTATAGGCTACAATTGAAGGAGGGTGAGAAGGTATTTGTAAAAGGATGCATGGTACAAAACAAAAAAATAGCATTCCAAACAACTCCAATGGGTATGAAACTCTACCCAACCCTTAAACTAAGAAAATATAAGGCCTCTATAAATACCCCTTAATTTATGATGTACTTGTATTCTTTAATTGTTTGAAAGAATATTGTTTTATTCCCAAATTAATTTTTAAATATGTTAATTTTTTTAAATAAAAATATATTGGACTATCATTCTTATTTTTTATCAATAATATAAAATTTAAGTAAGTTTAATGTATCTCTAATGTATATATTAATTATTAGTTATAATTAATTTTTTATATAAATAATAATAATAATTTTTAAAAATAATATCTTATAAATATATCATATTTATATAATAGTATAGACTATACTATGTTTTAATATATTTTAATATAATTTTTAATATATTATTATATTATATTATAAATAAATAATATTATTGGTAAAAATATTTTGAAATCTAAATAAAGAAATCCTTTCTAAGTTATTGAGGATGCAATAGATTAGGGAACTTTTAAAAAATATTGTAAAATTTGGAAAAGCCCAAAGGATTGGAGTTGTTGCATACATAATAGCTTAGGAGAGTTTTTTGGGAAATCCTTTAAAAGAGAAAAGGAGTTGTTGAGTACACAATAGGTTAATATAATTTTTTAAAGTTTGGAAAGTTTTTATAGAAATCTTGAAAAGTTTAAAGAAACTAAAAGCAAAGAAACTTTTGGAAGGTGTTGCTTATGCAACAGGTTGAAGAGATACAAAAAGTTTAAAAAACATTCAAAATTCAAAAATTTTGATAGGTGGAAGATGTGGCATACGCAATAGGTTGGAAAGCTCTTCACCTACTGCATGATTTGGAAAGCTCTTCACCTACTGCATGATTTGGAAAATTTTGTTGATTCGTGCAACAGGTTGAGATGAAGAGAGAACCAAGAAAAATGAAGAATGAGCTCGGAAGGAAAGAGTGGCTTATACTTAAACTTGTGCTAAAAAGCCCAAAAAAGTTGCCCTAGTTCTAATTATAACGCACTCCCCATAAAATATGAACCTCCCTCGTCACTCTCTCATTCTCCCTCCTTTTTTCAAATCCTCCTCCCTCCATCGAGCTCCTCCTCTCCTCTTGAAGTATTCCCTCTCCTCCCTCCGTCCTCTCCTAGTCCCTCTCCCCATCTCCTCCACTACTCTCTTCCTCTCCCCTCCCTCCCTCTCCCTCTGCTCCACCCTCCTCTCCCTTGCTCCCTCTCCCTCTCTTACCCCTCCCTCTACTCGGCCGCTCCACCTCTCCCTCTCTCCCTCTCCCTCCGCTCGGCTCTCCCTCTCCCTCTCTTGCCCCTCCCTCCACTCGGATGCTCCCTCTCTCCCTCCACTCGATCGCTCCCTCTTCCTCTCTCCCCCCCCTCCACTCAGCCACCCCTTCCTCCTCTCTCTCTCTACTCGGCCACCCCTACCTCCTCTCTCCCTCTCCCTCTCTCGCTAGGTTCCCTCCGCTCGGCCTCTCCCTCTACCTCCCTCTCCCTCCACTCGACTGGGCGACGCATGCCTCCCCCGCTCTCTCTCTCTCTCTCTCTCTCTCTCTCTCTCTTCATTGAATGTGGGTGGGCGGCATCGGGCATCATCAGGTGGCGCAAGGAGGCAAGGAGGTAAGGGAGTTGTGTGCACAACAGGTGGGGGGGAGGGCTAATGCCCTCCCTTATTAGGCCCCCCATTAAACCCCCCCTTAGATCCTCCTTAACCACCCCCTTAACCAATCTCCCATAACAACCCCTTAGACCCCCTCCCTACTATACCTTAGGACCCCCTTAATCACTTTCCTTTAACCACCCCCTTAGACTCCTCCTTAACCACCGCCTCCTTAATCTCTCACCTCCTTCTTAACCATCCCTTCAGGACCCCGATTAACCACCCCTCCATAACCACTTCCCTTTAACCACTCTCTAGACCCCTCCTTAACCACTCCCTCCTTAATCAGCCCCTTAGACCCCTCTTTAACCCCCCCTTAGACCCCCCTTAACTACCCTCCTTAACCATTCCCTTAGGCTCCCCTTAACCCCCTTAGTTCCCTAATTAAATTAAGTTTAATTAGAAATAAATTCACATTTAAATTTAATTTAATGTAAATTTAAAAATAATTAAAAGCCATGTTTAATTTACTTTTATTTTTACAAAATTAATTAAAATATATAATTAATAAATAATTAAATTTTAATGTTCTTAGTATTTAATTTTTGAATTACATTTTAGCTAAAGTTACTTAATTTTATTTTAAACTAAATAATTTTTAAATATCTAATTAAATTATTTAGGTTGAAGTACAATTAAACATTTTTATTTGTTTAAATGTAGAGAATCATGGCTCCCAATGTTGCTTCCAAGGCTCCTAAGATGATTGAGAAAACCTTGAACATGGTTGGTATTTCATGGAGCGTAATTCAAAGTATTTCTTGGTGATCATTAACAAGGCTATGTCAAGCTCCAATTACAGTCATGAGGCAATAAGAAATGGTGGAGTAGTTTCAATGATAAGCATTAAAGACAATGGTTTGGTTGAGGTTGCATCATGTAGAAGTAGGAATGAAGATGTGGTATATAAGTTATGGGTGATGGACAAGAAGTACATGTTGAGGGCTATACCAAATTTAGTGGAAGGATCTACAGAACTCCTTGATGCCTTGAGATTACTCAAGATAAATTGGGATGGTTTGCAGAGTGTGCCAGTAGTAGTACCTACAATTAGTGTGCCATCAGTAGTACCTACTACAATAAGTGTGGTAGCAGTAGTACCTAAGTGTGCCACCAATAGTAAGTGCGCCACTAGTAGGATCTTGTTCTGAGGTTATACACCCCTCAACCACCATGGTGTTAAGTACTGGTACTCCATCTCTAGCTAAAAATACAAGAAAGTGAGTGAGTCGTCCTGTGGTAGGATCAACTTCTACATCTATTCCAAGAAAGAGGGCAAAAAGAACTCTAGCTCCACAGGCAAGACCAAGTGAGTGCGGGTTATTTAGCACTAGGCAAGTAGTTGGATAGTGATAATGAGGCTACAGAGTCCGAGGAAGAAGATGCATTTGCTGATTTTTTAGTAAGTGTGGAAATTTTACATCCTCCTGAAGATGAGGGATATATTTGGGGACTGGTACAATTTCTCGTCATCACACTGATCATTGATTCAGCTTCCTTGTTCACAAATCAACAGAAGCTAGATGTGCATTTTGCATGCAAGTTGTATGAAGAAACCAAGAATGTTAAAACACCATTTGTAGGCAATGTCACTTTCCATCCAATGAAGTTTGTGAGACTTCCAGAAGATGATCCTTAGCTAAAGGAAGTCACATTTCAAAAGTGTGGAGATCTTCTCAAAGCCTTCAAAGAGTTTAAAGATAGTGACTTGCTTGTGAAGCTGATCTCTACCAGAGTAGATATGGGAATGACATCGAGAACATATATATGCTCGCAAAGAACAGGTTCCTTGATAGATGCAGGTTTGAACCCATTGATGGACAACACTTTTGTGAAGCTTGTAGAATCGCCCTTGAAGAGTTGCATCACACTGAGTATCTACCTCGTATCTACAAAAGTTTCAATGGGTCATCTATTACATCTGCCTATTTAATGGACTCAAAATATATTCTTAAATCTGGTTCTATTTACTAGGATGAAAAACTCAACTCTTTCCAAGATCCTAACAAAGGAAAGGAAGTTATGGATCAGATGCCAAACAGTAAAGGGAAGGAGACCTACCACTGAATACAATATGAAGCGGACTCATTTTTACAATTGCTTGAAGGGCATAGTGAATGATACACAGTTAGGTGTGCAGGACTTGAAGAATGTAATTGCAAGATATAGGGACTTTTCTTGCATAGTGTTCCATGAGGGGTCAATATTTCAGATTATCTTGGATGTCTATAAAGCATATGAAGTAGGAAAGATATCCTACAACACGGCCCTTTGGAAGACAAGAAAAGATCAATCCTAGTCATGTTCGTGTCAGAAGCACAAAGGGATCCGCTCTGTGCCAATTCCGCTCTGTGCCAATTTGACATCAATTGGATGTCCACTTACAAAAATCTTTCATGGTGTAGTGTTGCGCTATGATTTGATCATGCTAAAAGGCATCGGTATTCAATTCTTGAATCCATACTTGATTTTCTTCTTAAATAAGGGTGGCAGTCCTTTAATTCAACTTCCTATAAACCCTATGGAGCTTTATTTGCAAAGAGGAAGAAAAGCCTCAAGTAGATGCATCAATGATGGACTATCGAAAGACTAAAAAGCACCTTGAATTGATAAATGAGATGGTATCCCACCTATTGAATGATGGATGGATGGTAGCATTGTATTGAATGGGTTTTGTAGCTAAAAAACTAATATGTCAAGGTATTAATGTAAATATCATTGATAACCCCCAATCAAATAAAATATTTTGATGCACTTTACAGTTGTACTACGGTCTTTGAAGATGAAAGTTTTGAAGAAGAGACGGGAGATAAAGAAGGTGACTTAGAGGCTGATGAATCTAGTGCAAGTAATAATGAGGTGGATAGCTCTTCATCTAGTGGGGATCACATGCTTGAACTACGCATGAAGAGGAAGAGTGATTTTGTATCAGAGAGAGCAAAGGAGGTTCCACTTGTCATATGAGAGGGCCAAAGGCAAGAAGTAATCCACTATGTCGAAGGAAAAGGGAAGGCTACAGAAGAGGAAACTGTAGAGAAATTAAAACCCTGTAAGCCATCCAAAGTCTTACATGAAGGCCAAGGAAGTGGAGCATCTGGGACATTAAGCAAAGAGACTGAAATTGAAAGTGGGAAGACTAGAGAGGATCCCAACCCTCAAGGTCAAGAAAGTGGAGCCAGTGGGATACTAAGTAAAGAGCATGAGCATGAAAGATTAAAGAGTGGTGAGGATCCTAATCCTCCAGAGTAGACTGGTGAGGATCCTAATCCTCTAGAGCACCTAGAGTAGCCTATTAGTCAGGACCCTAGTAGTCAAGGCCCTATGCTTGGTACTCAAGATCAAGAGCTTTAAATATTAAATTTAAAATATATTTTGAAATAAAATAATGTATTTTGTATTATAGTCAAGACCTTGTAGAAAGCGCTTGTGCTCGGTACTAAGAGCAAGAGCTTTAAATATTCAATGTAAAAGAAAATTTGGAATAAAATAATGTATTTTGTATTAGTCACTTTGATTAATGATGTGATTATTAGGAGATATTAAATGCGTGATGAGCAAAATATATTTGTAACCTTTCACTTCCAAGTATTGATTCCCAATGCTCCACTCACTAAAAGTAGAGCATTCACTTCCAAGTATCGATTCCCAATGCTTCACTCACTGAATGTAGAGCATTCTCAATGCTCCATACACTACAAGTAGAGCATTCACTTCCAAGTATCGGTTCCCAATGCTCCACTGACTTGATTCTAAATCTTTCACTTCACACTCACCCATCCTCATCTCCTCTGTGCAAATACACTTGAGTGTTCACCAATTCTCTCATTCTCTCTCTATTTATTCTCTCCACTTCACTACCTCCACATTGAGGTAGTGAAGTATTCCTCCATCTTAGTTGTTTTGAAACACTTTCTTCTTTCATCTCCCTACCCATGGATGTATACCACATCGTAGGAGATGTGGAGTCAGGAATTAGTAGTCTTAAAGATTGGATTGTTGATGATCAATCAGCAACAAGGAGAGATGATAGAATTCGAGAAGACTCTCCATTGACTCAGATGGAGAGAGATGAATTTAATTTGCAGAGGCAAGCAGAGAGGGAGGAAAATTTGAAGATAGCCTAGAGTGAAACAATTTTACAAAATATGACAAAAGCATGAAAAGATATAGTAGACTTCTTAAGTAACCTTCATTATCGCAGCACTTGATGCAGATGCTGGAGAAACAATAAGGGCCTCACAAAGAAATAATACCTATGGAGTTTGCAAGAGCAATAATTCAATGTATCAAAGACAATAGAAACATTATCATTGAGCTACTAAAGCATATAGCTTTTTCTCCCGAGTCCCTCTCAACCTAAGCAAGTGTTGGCTTCACTGCCCCAACAATCACGACATCTAGATGAGGATATTGCAACCAAGTCCTTACATGCTGCTTAAAGGAAAATATCTACAATAAAATCTGGAAGACCTGAGACAAGGAAGGATGACAAGAGAAAAGGTATGCAAGATGGTGAAGATGTGTCTATCACAAAGGTCCCTGGTGCTGCTTTGGGATTTGGAGATATAGACTCCAAGCAAAATAGAATAAGGGAAAATTTTCAAATAGAAAATCTTGTGGATGTCAAAAATTATTACAAACATATCAATAAGATTCACTAACCTGTTATTGATGACGACACTAGAATGAGAGTTTTAGAAATTCGTGCACCCAACCCTTTGCATGTCTATAACCTAAAGACTAGGATGAGATCAATCCATTTGCTAATGTTCTTCCGTCTCTTATAATGCTTCATCATGCACAATATCCAATGAAATATGACTTTGATGCTCGTCAAGTGGATCAATATAACAAGTATTGCATTGGTGGTGGTCATTCTGCACAAGCCAAGAGAGAGCTAGTACTTGAGTTTCCTAACTCCCCATATTTTAAGAACTGTGAATGTAAGATTTATGCAGGTCCTAACTCAATGGAGGAAAAGGTCTTAGCATGGGACCATAACATTGACAATCACTACAGATTGACTATGATGCTCATTCAATGCATCAGATTCTGTCATAGTAGTGAGTATGTCAAGTGGATTGCAAAACTATCTTATTTAAACGTGCAAGCCTTTGATGGAGATGATACTTTGCATGCATCTAATTTTCATGCACATTAATGTCCATGCAAAGTATTATGCCAATTAGATATGGTCTACATGGTCAGGGATGCATTATACCATGTTTCTTGCCAGCCGTCATGCACAAGAATTAAAAAACACTCTTTGGGGTGGCTTACTTAAGCATGCGAGTACCAGATAGACACGATACTTTGCATGAACCTCCATGTCAAATATCCTAATGTGTGTACAAATTATCATGCCCATAGAATACGGTTTTCATGGTAGGGGACAATGTTAAAGATAGTGTAAATTACACTATCTACATAGGGGATAGGGGCAAACCCTAACCCTAAGTGGTTCACATGTATATCTTCATGTTCACGTTTAATACTCTTAATGTACAGTAGCTATATCATGTGCAATCCTCCCTCTCTCCCTCTCTCACTTCTGCTATCATGGTATTAGAGCACCAAGTGCTCCCACACTCTTCATGAGTGTCAAGCCCTCCATGCGAGGAATCCTCCAAGAGAGAGATTTCCGTTAAAGAGAGTAAAATCCCTTGCTCTGTCAAGGCACAAGCCCTCTCCATGAGGCACCTTCATCTTAATTCATCTTTAAATCTCATTATAGACCTCTTCTCCACCTTCATTTTGCTTTAGAAATCTCCCATGTATGATATTTGGAGCTCAAGATATGGTGTTGAGAAGATTCATGGGTTTCCTTGAGTGTTCTATGAAAAAGAGACTCTATTCTCTTTTCGGAGATATTTTATGTGCATTCCATAAGGTAATAGGAATTCTATAAGGTCTAAGAGCAGCTCATTCGAGAGCTCCAAGTTGCAACATTTCAACTACAATGACCTACCTACGCAGCTCCAAAGCTGCAAGCCCTCACTCTCAAAGTCCAAGTCTACATCTGACTTCTAAACTGGTTATCAGCCACCAAGAAGCTCCTCCACTAGTGAAACGGCGCATCTCCAAACCTTCGAGCCTCTAACCAAGCAATGCTCATATCCTCTACACATAAGCTTCTCCAATAGCACGCCTTGTGCAATGAAGGACTCCACATCATCTTTTGGCTATTCAACTTCCGGCTCTTGAACAAAGGACTCACCTTTCGACTATTCGACCCTGCATACACTAGCAACTCTGCGCCGTCAACCTCCACAATGCTTCTCCATGACTCTCTACAATGACAAACTGCTACAACATACTCCAACGATGGCCTCCACGACCTGCATACGAGCTCTGAGCTCTCACCCTGCAGCGCAGCTAGCCAAGAAGCTCCAACGACTCTCAGATGCCAATGATGGATGACTAACTACTGCGTCACGGCCAACAGACTACGGCAACCAAGCCCCTACTGCACAACAGAGCGACGCGTTTGCCTAACATAGAGGTCTTGATGAGCCGGCTGACCCCACTCAGAGCGGCTGACTACACAGTGCTAGCCAAAGGCCTCCTGCAACCTCCCAGTGGCTATAGTAGCCTGCGAGCCTGAGGTTCCTACAGTTCCTCTCCATTGCCCTTCACAGACACTGATCCCAGCACATTGGCTCCTCGACGGCAGACAGAGCAGTCTCTCAATTAACAAGTCTCTACAGCCCACGTATCCACGCTTTGCCTACAATGACAATAGAGCTTCTTACTCATCAGCCCCGTCTCCACAACAACGGGCAAGCGATACCTCCATCACCTCTCTCAACGGCTAACAACCAGCAGCGACACCCATGGATCCTTGTAGCGATGCACCAACCGTGCCAACACCCCTAACAGGCTCCAGACAATGCTTTGCCTGAGCCTCCTCCAAATGGAGCAGTGACATCTCCAAATAACCAATGCCCACGTCGCGCAACTCTCAATGCCCCCTCCAACACAAACGGCCACCTCTACACGATAATGAGGAGGACAAAATCTAAAAGATCCTATAGAATCTCTCAGATTTTGATAGTACACATGGCAACCCTATCCTTAGAGTTGGCCACACCTATGGTCACCTTTCTACCACGTGATAGTAAGGCTGTGGACCAGGGTTGGTTGGCTGCTAGGTTAGGTAAGGTTAACTCTAGTCAACAAGTGGACATGGTTGGTTAACCCTAACTATGGTTCAATAATAATTTAACCATGGTCAGGCTCATCTAACCATGAGTTAGGGTGGTTGGTTACCATTATGCCATGTGGTAGTCTTATCCACATGTGCCCTGCCACTAGTGCCCAGTCAGCACATCCAATCATCTTGCCATGTAAGCTACCTAGTCAACATCCACCTCAACTCTGCCACATGTCACAACCCTTGCTAGGCATTGTAGCCTCTCCATAGGAACACAGTGAATTTAGCATGTGACCTCAGCCTGCCACCACAGGCCACATCATCATTTTTGGGCCTTCTCGGGATCAAACTTTTGGCCTATCCTTCCAAGGGTCGTATCTTTTGATCTAGGGGGAATTTCGCAACGCTCCAAAAAGCAAAAAAGCTCGCCAACTTGCACTCTATGCGCTGAACACATTAGATTTTAGGTATATCATTTCCACAAGTCAGCATCATTAAAACCTCACTGTCGAAACCACCTTTTGATGCACTGCAATGTACCCAACACTTTAAATGAATCGAGATATAATTCATTTGCTGCATTTATCGATTTCATGCATAGTCTAGCTATAGACTAGCGAAGTCATAGAGGAGATCCAACTCCATGAGGCCAAGTCAACCATTGTAGCATTACCTGATTAGTTCCCACCGACGTCAGCCCATGTGGTTCTATCATTGGTGTATACATTCACACATCTGACACCAATTCAGTACTCTTGGCATTCGGAAGTTCATCACTGAATGTGACACTTGGTAAAGTTATGCCTCTCGAATTTAGGATGGTTGCATTCTTCTTGCACGCACACATACCACCCATGTAAAGTCACAAATTGTTGATTATTTTTGGCATTGGTTCCTACACACACATATCATCCTTGTACAGCCTCTTGGCTACTCCTGACATGCAGTTGTCATCACTTTACTACAAGCCTGATCCTTCGCACATTCCAATTCTCAGATGACTTGGTTTTGATTGTTTCGCGTAAGCCCCCCGGTGGCAGCTCACATACAGAGTTCTCATGCGGGTAGACACTCTCGTCGGTACATGGGTAAGCCTCTTGCATAGAGCACAAGACCGCCTATTGCAACATGGATTTATTCACATCACACAGTTGTTGATGATACACCAGTCATGACTTTGGATGAGATTCGTGAGTGGAAAGAGAACCTTCTATGACTATTCATTGCCATAGGGTATGTACCAGTCTATGATGCAGACTCGAGCCTCATTGACCTTGACAGATCAGATGCAGGTTTACCACATGTTAGCATGGATCAACCCATAGTTTTTTATCATGCACATTCCTCGGTAAGCCCTCAGCATGAGGCACATTCGCGACAATAAGCCCTTAGCACAAGGCATATTTGACGGTAAGTCCTTAGCATGAGGCAGTCCCATCTACATCAGCCGAGTCTGATTCTAGTGATGTACAACCATCACATTCATGCATGGATATGACTCCATCTATTGTCACATTAGATACAGATACTCAATAGGACTCCATAGTAAATTCAGCTCTTCAAGTGACTCCATTCCAGCATCCATCACGAATGCTTTCACCTTTGACATAGAGCATATCTTGGGCTTAGCTCCCTTCAGCATCTTTGATCAGCAGATCAGTCTTCAAGACATTTCAGCATTGGCACAATCATGCCGCATTGCACAACCCTTGGGTCCAGTTATCACCACCACCTCTTTTGATCAACGAATCATTCCTCAGCATGAGGATACTTATGCATCCGTGCGGTCTTGCCCCAATATAGTAGACATCATCAGGTTTAGTGATAGCACAACCTTGAGAGACTCGGTGCTTTATCATGCACTTATGGATTTCGTATACAATCCATACTTGATGCAAACCAGTCGTTGGATACAGGACTATAGATCAGTTTCAACATCAGCATTTGGCACCGCATATGCCTCAGGGACATCTTATGTTTTCTCTCTATTTTTTGAGTTCAACCGACATCGATGAATGACCATAAGGAACCATCGAGTACACATGGAAACTCCTATTTTGTTTGGTGAATTAAATTGCTAAGATTCACTCCCGACTTTAGCATATTAAGGAAATATTGATGCCATTCTTGTGGTGGTGCTTGTGTAGAGAGTGGGTTAGGGGGGGGTGCACATGTCTGCATACACACATATCATTGGATATGACATTCCCCACCCAAACTCTTTCTTTTCAAATTTCATGGATATCAAAAATAATGTTGTGGGATTTTTTTGAGGAAGGCAAGATCGAAAAATGGCCATATGGAACCATTGAGTACACATGGAAACTCATTTTTGATCTGGTCAATTCAATTGCTAAGACTTACTCCCAAGTTTGGCATATTGAGGGAATGTTGAAGCCCTTTTTGGCCTAATGTCTCTTCCATCACTTAGGTGTCGAATTCTCATTGCACTTCCCATATGTTGATGTGGCAAGATCCTACTCAAATGGCTTCATTTTAAGACGTAAGGTGCCTACCATGGAGTATAGAGTAGTCCTAATGGCCACACAAAAGGGGGGAAGATGATGAAAGGATCGAAGTGAATGCTTGAAGGTCAAAAGTATAGATTGGTGCACCATGCACACTTTTCAAACCGATAGGGAAAGTTGTTGAAAAAGTTACTCTAGATGAGGGATACTAAGGCTTTTTCATTGAACTTGTCATGTACCATAGGCTTTTTTAGACCTTTTGTAAATTTCATATTTTTCTCCATGGGAGTAGCTATAGTCTTGCAATCTGCCATATAAAACTTCTTTAGAAGATTGTCAACGTATTGCTACTGGCATAAATGCATCTCTCCAAAACTCAATGCCAAGACAATAATGCATACGTCCAATATTTCATGTTGAACTCTAGAAATTTCCTCAAGTAGATCCCCATGCAAGAAAACTGTCTTAACATCCATCTGCATAAGCTCCATATTCTCTGCTACTGCCACTAGTCCAAGTCCACATCTAAGTGTGGTTATCTTCACAACCGGAGAGAAGATCTCATCAAAGTCCATACCCTTCTCTTGCTTGAACACTTTAACAACCAAACGGGCCTTGTGCTTAGGCACATCATCACGTGTGTGACCATCTTCTAGACCCATTTACATGGCAATTCTTTCTTTCCATGTGGAAAAGAAACCAAGTCCCAAGTCTTATTTGTCATGAGTGAATTCATCTTTGATTGCATAGCACACTCCCACTTACATTGATGCTTATGCATCATGGCCTCTCTGTAGCAAGAAGGCTCCCCGCAATCAGTAAGCATCACATAGTTTGCCCTTTGAACAAATCTCTCACATGGTCTAGACACTCTAGATTATCTTCTCAAGGGCATTTCATCTTGTTGTTCTGCTACATATCATCCATATTTGGCTCATCATTTCCACCAATAGATGATCCATCATCTGCCCTTGATTGTGTACCTATGGGAGTACCTGGGGGCAGCATTTCGTGCACATTTGGTGCATGGACAGCTTGCTAGTCTATCAACATATGCAGGTGTATTCACATCCTGGAAAGTGATTCTCCTAATTTCCACATCCCTCATGGGTGTCTTATGCATCTTCTTCTCATTGAAAGACCACATCATGGCTTCATATGATCTTCTTTGCTTCTAGATCTCAGAGACGATAGCCTATCTCTCCACTTTCACCATAACCCAAAAAGATGCATTTCCTAGATTTAGGATCTAGCTTCTTCCAAAGGTCTTTTGGCACATGTGCATATGCCTAACACCAAAATATACGCAAATGAGAGTAAGAGGGCTTCTTGCCACTCCATGCCTCTTCAGGAATACCACCATCCAAACTCTTACTAGGTGATCTATTAATCACATGCACTGCAATCTTTATTGCCTCAACCCAAAAACCACCAAAAAGACTTGCATTGGAAAGAATACATTGCAACCTTTACTGAATGGTGCGGTTCATCTTTTTTAGAAACTGGAATTTGTTCTCGAGTCCGAGGGGACATGATCTCCCTCTTATTAATCCCACGTGTATCATAGAAATGCTGAAAGTCATGAGAGAGATACTCTCCACCATTGTTAGTCTATAGGAATTTAAGTGTTCTACTTGACTGATTTTCAACCAAAGCCAGGCATTTCTAAAGTACCTAGAACACATCGCTCTTCCAAGCTATAGCATAAGCCCACACTTTCCTAGTATGTCACATAGTATTCAGCCCCACCTAATGAGCGTGTAGGCATGGGACCACATACCTCTGAATGCACCAAATCAAGCCTTTCAAGCTATTTCTTTCACCTGCTATTATGGGCTGATTTAGTCTGCTTCCCATAGAGACAATGCATAGTTTATCTGCAGAGTTGCTTACCACTTCAGATGATGCATATTCCCAGGATTGGATTTTGGATTCTGGTGCTTCGTTCCATGTTACTCCCCATAGGGAATGGTTCTCCACTTATGATAGTGGAAAGACAGGTTGTGTGCATCTTGGAAATGACTATGCATGTGACATAGTGGGAGCAGGTGACATAAAGTTTTCTTTTGCAAATGGGTATGCATTTGTTTTGAAACATGTGAGACATGTGCCTAAGCTGACCAAGAGTCTTATTTCAGTGGGTCAGCAAGATGATGCTGGTTTTCACACCACTTTTGGCTTTCAAAGTTGGAAAATTCAGAAGGGCTCTATGCTTTTGGCCAGGGGTGCCAAGTGTGGGACTTTGTATCCCTTACATGTATCAGGGGTATTTGATCATGTTGTTGCAATAACCGAGCAGCCAAGCACTTCTTTGTGGCATTGCACGTTGGGGCACATGAGCCAAAATGGAATGAAACTCTTATGCTGTTTGGGTTATGTACCGCATTTGAGTTTCTCTGATTTCGAATTTTGTGAGCACTATCTCTATGGGAAGTAGACTAAATCAGCCCATAAAAGAAGGGGAAAGAAAGAGTTTGAAATGCTTGATTTGGTGCATTCAGAAATATGTGGTCCCATGCCTACACGGTCATTAGGCGGGGCTGAATACTATGTGACATTCATTGATGATGCAACTAGGAAAGTGTGGGCTTATGCTATAGCTCTGGAAGTGATGTGTTCCAGGTATTTCAGAAATGGCTAGCCTTGGTTGAGAATCAGTCAGGTAGAATGCTTAAATGCCTACAGACTAACAATGGTGGAGAGTATCTCATGACTTTCAGCATTTTTGTGATACACGTGGAATTAAGAGGGAGCTCACATCCCCTCGTACTCCAGAGCAAAATCCAGTTACAGAAAAGATGAACCGTACCATTCAAGAAAGGTTGCAATGTATGCTTTCCAATGCAAGTCTTTCTAGTGGTTTTTGGGTTGAGGCAATGAAGACTGCAGTGCATGTGATCAATAGATCACACTAATAATGCACCTCAATGTGCTTTGTTCTAACATGATAAATTGGGTTATTTGCCAAGTGTATACTACTCATGTTGTCACAATAAATGAGAACTAGCCCATCTGGAGATTGATGCATATAATAAAGTAGCTTACGCAACCAAGCTACCTCACATGCAGCCATTGTTGCACCCTTGTACTCAGCCTCTATGCTCGACAAGGCAACTGTAAGCTGTTTCTTGCTCCTCCAAGTGACTGTAGCACTCCCAAAAGAGAACACATATCCACTGGTAGATCATTTATCAGAAATACTACTAGCCCAATCAACATCAGTGTATCCATGCAATTGTATCTTAACCCTAGTCTCATAAAATAGTCCATATTGCAATGTGGACTTCACATACCTCAGTATGCATCTAGCCGCCGCATCCAAATGCGGTTTCCTTGGAGCCTACATAAACTAACTTACCAACCCAACAACATAGCTCAAATCTGGCCTGGTAATAGTCATATAAATCAAACTTCTTACTATGCGTCTGTACATAGTAGGTCTTCTAGAAGCTCATCTACATCTGCACTCAACTTCACATTCTGCTCCAAAGGAATTGAAATAGACTTACAACCTATCATCCCATATTTGGATAGCATGTCCAATCCATACTACCTTTGTAAGAGCCATATCCCACTTGTGGATCTAATCATCTCAATGCCCAAGAAGTAACACAACTCTCCCAAATCCTTCATCTCAAACTTTTGCTTCAATAGCATTTTCACATGAAGGATATCTTCATCACTATCACCAGTGATGATCAAATCATCAACATAAATGACAAACAACATAATGCCTTTCTTTGTTTTTCTCACATAAAGTGAGAAATCTGCCATGGAAATCTGAAAGCCAATAGTGACAAGATATTGTCCTATCTTGTCATACCATGCTCTGGGTGCTTGCTTCAAGCCATACAAGGCTTTCTTCAACCTACAAACAAACTCAGGATGAGCAACATCCACATAACCTGGTGGCTGCTCCATATAGATCTCTTCTTGCAAATCACCATGCAAGAAGACATTCTTTACATCCATCTCATGTAAAGACCATCCCTTTGATGCAGCCATAGCAATGACTACTCTTACGGTTGCCATCCTTGCAACTGGACTGAATGTTTCTTCATAATCAATGCCATATGTCTGTGCATACCCCTTGACAACTACTCTTGCCTTGTATCTGCTCACAGAACCATCTACATTGTGCTTCACCTTATAGACCCACTTGCAGCCAATTGCATTCTTGTCTTTAGGCAAAGGCACCAATTCCCATGTAGCATTTACTTCTAAGGCATCCATTTCTTCATCCATGGCTTTCTCCCATTTTTCTTTTCCCATGGCTTGCTCAAAAGAAGTGGGTTCTGGTTCATGTATCACTTTGACCATATAGGCATAGTGAATGGCTGTAAATCCATCAAATTTCAGCCTATCCATAGGATACTTAACTCTAGTAGACCTGTGCAAAATATGCTTACTACCAAGTGCTCTCAAAACATCCCTTGTCTTCCTTACTCCAGGTGTAACAATAGAAGGAATACCCACCAACTCATCATCAAGGCTCTGTTCTGAGCCACTGGATTCACCATCCACATAAAAGTGACCTGCATTCACATCAACCATGGGCTGATCTACTTTCTCTTTTCCCTTTCGTGATACTTGCATACCACTATCTGCATTGCTTTGAGGAGATTCTCCTGATCTCAATCTGCTTGTCCATGGCAAAGTATATGAACCACTGCTAGAGGACACTACAGGTCCACTAATGTTTTGTGATTGTTGCTGTGAATTCTGTGCAGCAGTACCATTTTGTGCATCTACATCATCAATCACATTTACTGGATTATACCAGCTACTCGTCTCATAAAAAACAACATCTATGCTCACTGTAAACTTATGAGTAGAAGGGTTATAGCATCTATACCCTTTCTGTTGTAGAGAATAACCAATAAAGATGCACTTCTGAGCTTTTGGATCCAACTTGGATCTCAACTCATCTAGCACATGAACATAGGCAATGCAACCAAAAACTTTTAAATGAGAAATATCTAGTTTCCTACCAGTATATTTCTCCTCTGGCGTCATGCCATGTATTGCTACAGTGGGAGTCTTATTCATTATGTAGGCTACTGTAGCAACTGCTTCCGCCCAATAATAATCTGGTAGGTCTTTTTCGTTGAGCATGGCATGAGATACCTCTCCAATATGCATGTTTTTCCATTTGCTGTGGGGTATGACTGTATGAATATTGCTACTTTATGCCATGCTCCTACAGGAGCCTTGCAAACTCATTTGAGAGGTACTCTCCCCCTCCATTTGACCTTAGGCATTTTATTTGCAAGCCTATTTCTTTCTCAACCATAGCTTTAAAAACTTTGAAATGCACAAACACTTCACTTTTCTTTTTCGTAAAATACACCCAAAGTTTTTTGCTATAGTCATCAATAAAAGTGACAAAATAATGATAGCTTCCAATAGATGTAGCTTTAGTAGTCCACACATCAGACTGGATTAATTCCAATGGCCTCTTACTCTCTTGAACATGTCTAGGAAATGGTTTCCTTGCCTGTTTTCCAAATTGACAGGCTTCACATACCTTATGCATTTCTGTAACCTTGAACTTAGTCAATCCTGCAATAATATTTTGGGCCTACATTAATTAAACTCACTGTACATTAACATCACCAATGTGTTTATGCTAGATATCAATATATAGAACTACACCGATCCCATGTGCAAACATTGCCGCACTCAATTTAGGCATGTCCACATCCAACGTAAACATCCTGCCCTTCTTCTTCCCTTTTGCTATCAAGCGACCTTTATTTTTCATATCCTCAACAAAGCATCCATGAGGATTAAATATAACCTGCAAGCCTTGCTCAACCATTTGACCAATAAAAACTAGGTTCTTGGTGATATTCGGGACATGAAATACATCAGACAGATATTTCTTTTTTCCATCCTGCATAGACAAAGGAATTTTACCAATCTGCACAATAGGATGTGCAGTATCATCACCAGTCTCCACAAATCCTAGTATTTCCATTTTCCTTGCATCCTGCATCCATTCCGCATGACCTATCATGTGGTTTGACACACCTGAGTCAACATACCACAATTCATTGCTTTCTTTTACACTTATCACAGAACTAGTCATGTGCTCCACCATAAACAAATGCTCATTTTTGTCATCACCCTATCTACTAGAGGATGCATAATTGCCTTGCTGCAATTTTCCATTCATGATGTCATTCTACTTTTTGTAGCAATCTTTAGCCATATGACCCATTTCACCACAGTAGTAGCATTCAACATTGTTGTTTGCATTTTGGCCTCTCTGCCATCCACCATGACCTCTTTGGCTCCCTTGCCTCTAAGGTTACCATGTCCTCCTCCATAGGACTGGTTTTCTTGAATTTGCTGCATATTCTGAATTCTGATTTCTACCACGATCGCGGCCTACTCTATCTCTGCCTCTACCTCTTCTAGCATTTGAGTAGAAGACAGTTTCTTTTGAAGTTCCTCCTGAAGAAGATGCACCACCATTTCTCTGCTCTTCAGAAATCAGAAGAGCAATCAACTCCCCAAAATCACGAAAAATTCTCACGGATGGCACTAGATGTTCGAAACTATGCATAATCCTTTCGTAGACCATTCAAGGTCACAGAAAGTAAATCATCATCTTCCACTGGTGACCCAATGGAAGCAAGTGCATCTGCAATCTTCTTTACCTTCATGTGGTAGTCATTGATGCTCATATTTTCTCTTTGCACATTATGCAACTCCTACTTGAGCTGCATTTTCCTGGCTTAAGTATTTGTGCTATATATTTTTGTCAAAGTATCCCATGCCTCCTTCGGCGTGCTTGCATCCTGAATATGCACAATCATAGAATCTGAAATACTGATAGATAGCCAGTACATAACTTTCTTGGCTCTCTCATTCCAGCCTTTAAATGCCTACAACTCCTATTGATTGGGAACATTAGGAATAATTGGTTCTTGTTCTGGTTCTTATTCAGCTCCAGTAATGAACTCCCAATAGCCTTTTCCCTTAAGGAAATTCGTCATTCTAAACTTCCATGTTGGGAAATTATTCTTGTCAAGCTTTTCAGTGACAATCTGTGAAAGAGCATCAAATGCCATTACAGAGCACTGCAAAAATATTCTGTCACTTCAAAAAACACAACTTCTGCCTCATAAGGGCAAATCTTCAACACTAATGAAAGTGGTATTTGACCGCACAGTCACTTCCGGGGACGAGCATTTTCTGAGCGAAATCTTCCGAGCATCCGAGCGAAGGAAAAAAAAAGCTTCCAACTATGCATAAATATGGCAAAAATCGATCAGAAGAAAACATAGTTTCACTTAGAAATATGCAAAGTATTATAGCAATGCCTATTTTATACAAAAATCTTTAGGTGAATCTATAGGAATGGTGAGAGCATAATGGGATGGCTTTTGAAGAAACCCACATGTAGAGTAGACTTCTCTATGAAAATTCCCTTATGATCCTTCTTACAACTTTTACTTAATAGGGGGTGACATTGAAAACCCTCTCTCAACCTATCTTCATGAAAGAGTTTCTTCAAAGAAAACTCATTGAAGCAAGCCATCCAGGTAGTTTCGCCAGTGAAACCCCTTTGAAGCAAGTCTCCCAAGGTAGTTTCGCTGGCGAAACTACCTTGGACAGCACTTTTAAAAGTGACATAACTTTCATATCCAATGTCCAAATATAGTCATTCAACCACTCAAATTGATCGGAACACCCCATTTGAGCACATCTAAGGAGTTATATTTTGGAAAATCTTTCATATATAGTATTAAATATTACATGTATTTTATGAGAGTGATATATAAGCCCAAGTTAATACTTATTTATAGTAATTTAAACTTCTTTAGAAACATGTCCATAAATATGCTATAAAAACACTAAAAAGATATTGCCATATGATATAAATGTGTTAATAAGTAATTATATATGCATAGTATTATTACATTGAGAGTGATTATGAGGAATGTTTCTTAAAGGAATCAACATTTTTTTAAGGTAATAACAGGGGTACAAAGGGATGTCTGTAAATAAGAAAATTATGTTGTGTAAAAATGAATGAGTGACTAGTCTGTATATTTTTATGATAAAGGGATCTAGTTCTAGTGAAAATAAAAGTGTAAAAACCATGTTTCCTAAAGAAAAACATTTTTAAAAATCTCTTGAAAAACACGCTCAGATAAACCTGCTCATAGGTTTTTGCTCGTAAAATTGACTCATCCGTCACTTCCTAGTGACAATTTTGCATCAATAGGCAATAAGAATGATTCTATCACTCCCAATATCTCTGCGCATAGGCATACGATGCAATTTCTACGATAACTTTTCACCGACCTATAGAACAGTGGTCGCATAGCAAAAATAGGGCACCTTTCTAAGTGCTGCGGAAAACTTCCACCAGCAAAACGGGCCTCGAATCAAAAAAATAATGTCACCCTAGGATTCGCCCTTTCCCGCAGCATATACTACCCTCTCACCACACTACAAAGGGTGTCCCAATCTGAGACAATGCACTCTTGCACTTTCTGGCTGTGCTACCTGCAAAGATTTTCTCCGAAACTCGAAAAAGGAAAGCAAGGCTGATCCTTTTACCAAGACACCGTGATTTTGGTTTGCTTTCTTGATCTCCTTGCCATGAACCGAGCTCTAATACCATGTGAAGAGAGTGGGAGAGAAGTAAGGAGTCTCACTTGTAGGTTCCTCACATACACAATGGGGGAATACACACAAAGGTGGAGGCTGAAAATAGTTTTCCTCTTCTTAGTTGTGAAAGCCAAAAGAACTCTCTCTTAGTACAAAAGGAATAGGTGAACCCTATATGTGGGTCTCAAACCAAACTTAGCTACCCTAGGTGGCGTACTAACTGAGCCACTAACGAGAGTACATAAAGATAGCTGTCATCCAGCTATTATTCATGGGCGGTGTACCAACCGCATCTGTAGCTAACAAGTCGGTGACATAAATGCACAACGGTCACCCTGGCATATCACGAGTGGAGCTCGATATCTCAACAATCTTAGCCACAGCCCCATATTGCATGGTACAGTCACAAAGTGCATGGTAATGAGTGATTAGAGGTGATTAGGCTTCATGATTTACTTTCACGGTTACACCCATGGATGGAGCACATTTACGGTCCCTAAAGGCTTTTTGTTACAGGTTTTATTGTTTTTTTAGCCCCAAATGTCTCAAGATCAACCTTGTCCATGTTTTGAGCCTCACATCTAGGTGTTGAGCCTCAAATGGCTTAGGACTCGAAGGGGTGAGGCTAACACAAGACTATTTGAGACTCAGGTAGAAGCACCTCCTAATGCTTGGATTTTGTCCCAAGCACTCTTATATGGTTAATACAAGTGCTATTTTTGACACAGAGACAAGCGTAACAACAAGAGCTACAATAGAAAGAGGGAAGGATAGAGAAGATGCCTTGGAACCCTATGGGCCCAAGAGACTTGTGAAAGTAAAAAGAGGGAGAGGTCAAAAAGGAAACGGGTTGGCCCTTCCTTCAAAAGGTGACTTGTATAAAAGGCCAAATGGTTGATTTTGGTCTTCATTGTTGTATGCACAAGTTTTAATAAAGATTCCCCCCCTTTGATTTTTTCACTGTGCCACATCATCTTGTCCTTTGAAGTTATGAGCACTAGATTACTTTTAAGTGCTTAATCCCACCATTTTCCCTTAATCTTGATGTTTTAAGATTTAATTTATTTTTATTTTTAGAGTTAAATTTATTTCCTCCCCGGTTGCTCTTACCCTCTTTTACCCAAACTATTTTTGACTATTTTTTCTACACTCGTTTCCCTTTTTCTAACTAATTCTCCTACCTAACCATCCCTCTAGCTAACAAAATTCCCTTGTCTTACTCCATACATAAGTAATTTATCATTTACTCCCACCCAACCTTTAAGTATTAAACCTGTACCTTAACCTTCTTGCATTAAACACACTCACAGACACAGTTTCTATACTCTTACACATTTATACCTACACATACACACACAACACACACACACACACACATATCCCCTAACCCATCTCTCTACACTTACATATAATTTACACAATTCTCCCCCCCCCCATTTCTAACATTCCAGTCACACATACACAAACACAAATTTTTCTCACACACACATTCCCCCCCCCCCCAATTTTTTTCTTATTCCTCAATAATATGTACAACCCGACTACCCCCTAGATATAAGACTACCTTTAAGGATTTTTTGTTTTCTTTAATAAATGTTTAATTCCTAAAGAATGATTTTTTAAATATACCTTCCCCTTGCCTTTTAAAACCTCCCTGAAGGTTGGTTGTGCTTTTTTATTACCCTTGATTCAAGTATATCGACTTCTAGACCAGGAGACACTAGTGCAATCAAAAACTCAAATTTTATATTTCAAGAAAGAGAGTTTATGCAAGTCAACGTGGAATTGTGGAGTGAGAAGAGGCTCATAATCCTCGCTCCACTAGATGCCACTAAGCATATGAGACAGACTTATCATATGCCATCTGGAGACAATTATCCTTCCCTATTTTAAGTCTTCTTTCAAGTTTCTAGTTGGGAAATATGTGAATTCAGTTCTTCATCTTATAGGTGGTTGTTAAAGCCTGAAGGAAAGCTTCCTTGAGAAGTTGGAAGTATCTTCCTTGTTGGTTTTAGAAGACAAATTAACGGCACTTGTTCTTTTAAATTAATTTAGTTTTACTTAACAAACTTATATATATATATATATATATATATATATATATATATATATATATATATATATATATACATATATATATTACCCTCATTATTGTTCTTAAGCCTCTCTAATTAATTCTTTTGCCTATTTTTTGTAGTCTATAAAATCCCTTCTAAACTCATTCAAACAAACCCTAAACCCTCTAAATGCACTACAAGTACTAAAATCATCCTAAGTGAACCCTAAAACTCCCTCTTGTGTCACTAGCAACCACCTATGTTCTTACATGGTGGTTTTCTTTGTAATGCTCCCCATACTATATATCATACCCTCCCATACTCCTATTCCTCCTCTTTACAAGGTCACCTTCTGATGCTCCATCACCTACCTTTGACACAACACTTTGCTTACCTATTCTCTTGGTCACCAGCCTTTTCTCTTGGTCTCCTCTATTGTTAAGGTTTGCCCATAATCTTGTGCAATGTTGTATCTTGCCTTCATTCGCATTTCATACTTAGGATGACTCCTACACCTCTACACTGCTTTAGATCTCTCTGTATGGTGCCACGCACTAGTCGTAGTCTTTAGGATCTGGTTGCTCCAACTCGACTCCTTGATTCTGATGGCCATTGCTACTCTACTTTTCTTCTTCAAGTTTCCTTCCTTTGATCAAGTGGCTATGCACTTCTCAACCTCCCCGTATTGCCTCCCATTGGATTCTAGATCTTCATAAGCTCTTCTTGGTTGAATAATTTCTTTGATGAGACTTATGCTGCCTCCCAAAGCATCACCCCTCTTCACTTGCATGTGCTTCTTGGTGCAAAGCAAGATTGAAAACTTCACCTAGTATCTCTAACCTCTCTTGTGATCTGCCAACCAGCGCTTTTTATGTGTAGTCTATGCCAACTCTTACTGCAACTCATTTTAGTTGCCTCTAGATGATATCGTGACTTCTCAACATGGCCATTACATTAGCTCTTTATTTTTGTCTCTTAGATGGACATAGAAGTAGTCCATCCCATGACTTAGTCTCTAATAGTTGCAGTGCCTGCTTTGTCTTGAGAAAACTTCATAATGCATCGTCACGCACGAGACTATGGGTAGACTTGTTTGCATGATGTTGATGTTAGAACAAATTGATATTTTGTGCATAGCATATGGTCGACATTATTGATTGTAGGACAGTGTGTGAAGTTGTGTGAGCACCTCAATAGGTGAGTCTAGTGACTTGGCAATTAGGTATGTCAGGTTGGTGTGATGTGTGGGATTGGAGTGATCATAGGAGGTAACTGATTGAGCTAATTATGGAGATGATTGTGGATCTAAGATCTACCAATGTGGAGGCAGTTGCCTATATATGTAACCACTCATGAATAAAGTGTTGTTCAATATGCCTCAACATTTGCCTCATTATCTACACTATTCCAACATGTGGTATCAGAGCTTTGAACCGCTACTAGCCATGCCTACCTAGCTTCTACCACATGTCCACCTTCTTCCCCAAACCAAACATGAGCTTCCTCTTCTTCTACTCTTCTACCCTGAGTTTGTGAGGACAAATTTGTCACATCCAACCATTGATTTCTAGAATGTTTCGAGCCTAGTAATCCTCTCCTTAGGGTGCACTTTCCCATCGGAGGGATCGACAAAATTCTGCACGGATTTGCAGTGCCGACATGACATATGCTGAGCAAAAGTTTGCAAAATTTTGGAGTTGCTTTTGCAATTGGGTTCCAAGCTCTTAGCTAAGGTTTATCAATGCCTCAATCTTCCTGCTCATGAATTTTGGTTGCATTTGTCATTTTTCTTCACGATTTTGCCAGTGCAATGTTGGGCAACATGGCACGATTCTTTGCAAATGCTTCTCGCTCTGCTGATGGGTGACTATAAGAGCTTTTATTTCCACCTAAAAGCCCTTTGATTGATGCACCGAAGCTCTCCAATTTCGGCCTATAGTTCCTATTTCTTCAATTTGGGGGTGATGGCCAAAGTTTGACTATTTCTTGCAATTGACCATCCAAAAGTTTTCTCCTCTATCTATTTTAGTTCCTTGAATTTTGATTTCCAAAAATCTATTGAGTTTATACCTCGTATTTGATTTATTTTGGAACTCTATGCTTGTAAAAAGAGTTTGACCATAGTTGACTTCATGTTTGACTTGGCATAATGCATACTTCTCAAGGGTGCACAAGTGTGGTTTGAGCCAAGAAAACCAAGGAAGAGAAGACAAGGAGGTCCTCTCCTCAGGGCGCACCTTCCCATCGGAGGGATCGACAAAATTCTGCATGGATTTGCAGTGCCGACACGACATGTGCTGAGCAAAAGTTTGCAAAATTTTGGAGTTGCTTTTGCAATTGGGTTCCAAGCTCTTAGATGAGGTTTATCAATGCCTCAATCTTCCTGCTCATGAATTTTGGTCGCATTCATCATTTTTCTTCACGATTTTGCCAGTGCAATGTTGGGCAACATGTCACGATTCTTTGCAAATGCTTCTAGCTCTGCTGATGGGTGACTACAAGAGCTTTTATTTCCACCTTAAAGCCCTCTGATTGATGGATTGAAGCTCTCCTATTTTGGCCTACAGTTCCTATTTCTTCAATTTGGGGGTGATGGTCAAATTTGACTATTTCTTGCAATTGACCATCCAAAAGTTTTCTCCTCTATCTATTTTAGTCCCTTGAATTTTGATTTCTAGAAATGTATTGAGTTTATACCTCGTATTTGATTTATTTTGGAACTCTATGCTTGCAGAAAGAGTTTCACCATAGTTGACTTCATGTTTGACTTGGCATAATGTGTAATTCACAAGGGTGCACAAGTGTGGTTTCAGCCAAGAAAACCAAGGAAGAGAAGGGAAGGAGGTCCAAGTACAAGGTGATCAAGAAGACACTACCGACTTACGAGTTATATGAGCTTCTATGTGCAAGAGTAGACACTACCCTTGTTCCACTGGTGTGATAAGTGGTAAGACCCTCTTCATATTTGATTTATTTGAAGGCATATGGGATGCATGTGATCATAAATTTGAAGTCAACTTGCTCGAGGCTACTCTTTTGGTAGCATACTTCACTAAGAAAGGGGTAGAAAAAGAAAGGAGCTGTACCAACAATGATATGCTTGTGCTCTCAGAAACCATGAAGACCAGGAAGAAAGAACTAAGAGTGCTCTCAATGAAAGCAAGAACAAAAGAGGGAGAGAGAGAAACAGAGAGCCACACAAGTTTTGGTGGGTGCAGAACCACCCTAATCTTCTTTTTCATTCATTTATATATGTGTTTGAGTATTGTACATAACTAGGGTAAAGGCACAGTGACCTTTATCCCTCACAACCTCCCACTTAAAGGACAATGTGCCTTTAAGGGAGAACAAGCAGTGAGCATACTATCCAATGCCCATCAATACAGGACAATACTCAAACCGCTGACTAGGTAGACTCTTCATCAGAATATTTGCAGGGCTATCATCTGTATGAACCCTGTATGAACCTTGACAAGCTCTATGCACTTGTCCTCAAGTACCTCCCTGATGAAATGGTACCTGACCTCAATGTGTTTGGTCTTCGCATGAAAGACCAGATTTTGTGCTAGCTGAATAGCACTCATGGAATCACTATGCAATGTCGGTACACTTGTATGAATCCCCAAATCTCCCACTAGCCGATCAAGCCATATAGCCTCCTTGCAACCCTCTATGGCTGCAAAACATACTCAGCCTCTGTGGTAGAAAAAGCAATGCACTTCTGTGTGCAAAACATCCATGACACTGCACCACCTGCAAAGGTGAATACATAACCAGAAGTGGATCTCCTACTATCCACATACCCTGTATAGTCTGAATCTATGTACCCAAGTACACTCATGTCTCCTTCTACCAAAGCAGATGCACATCTCCTTGGTACCCTTCATGTACCTCATGATGCACTTAACTACCTCCCAATGCCTCTTTCCTGGATTAGCCATATACCAGCTAACAACTCCCACTGCAAATGCAATGTCTGGTCTAGCAGCTATCATAGCATACATAAGACTCCCAACTACTGATGCATAAGTAACCTTGGCCATCATGGCCCTTTCCTCATCTGATTTGGGACTATCTGTATCACTCAGTTTCACATATGGAGGCAATGGAGTACTCATTGCCTTCCCCCCCTCCATATTGAAACGCTGCAATACTTTTGTAACATACTCTTTTTGTGAAAGCCAAAAGTTTCCTACTCCGATCACGTGTGATGCGCATACCAAGAATATGACGTGCAAGTCCCAAATCCTTCATATCAAAGGCCTCATGCAACTTGGCCTTTAATGCATCTAGCTCATAAGTATTCTTGCTAGCCAATAGCATATCATCCACATATAGTGCCAATATTATCAGGCTATTATCCTTAGCCCTTTTAGTGTAGAGGCAGTCATCAATTTCACTCCTTCTAAAACCTTGGGACCAAATGAAAGCATCAAACTTCTGATACCATTCTCTAGGCGCTTGCTTAAGACCATAGAGACTCTTCTTTAGCTTGCAAACTAAATGCTCTTTGCCCTTTTCTTCAAACCCTTTCGGCTACACTATGTAAATTTCCTCATGCAAATCCCCATGCAAGAAAGTTGTCTTGACATCCATCTGCATAAGCTCCATATCCTCTAATTCCACTAGTCGAAGCATGCATCTAAGTGTGGTCATCTTCACAACCGGAGAGAATATCTCATCAAAGTCCACACCCTTCTCTTGCTTGAACCCTTTAGCGACCAAACGGGCCTTGTACCTAGGCACATCATCACCTGTGACCTTCATTTTGTAGACCCATTTACATGGCAATGCTTTCTTTCCATGTGGCAAAGAAACCAAGTCCCAAGTCTTATTCTTCATAAGTGAACTCATCTCTGATTGCATAGCATACTCCCACTTGCATTGATCCTCGCACATCATAGCCTCTCTGTAGCAAGAAGGCTCCCCGCAATCAGTAAGCATCACATAGTCTACCCCCAGAACAAACCTATCAGGAGGTCTAGACATTCTAGATGATCTTCCCAAGGGCATTTCAGCTTTTTGTCCCACCTGCATATCAGCCACATTTGGCTCATCATTTCCACCAATAGATGATCCATCATCTACCCTTGATCTATGAGATTGAGCATACAGACTGAGTACCCCCCATTGTTATAGTGATAAAGAAGAATGGTAAAATTAGAGTATGCATGGATATAAAAAATATACAAATGCCACAATTTATAAAGACCACTCCTGTGCATGGATCTCAAAAAGAAGAATAGTAAAATTAGAGTATGCATGGATCTCAAAAAGGTACACTCCAAGACTCGTAAATGTTGAGAGTTCATGCTCAACATCATGTGATCATGTGTGCATAGCACCATCACGTGATCATATGTGCATAGCACTAACCTTATAGAGTGCTATAAAGGAAAGGGTTAGATCCTCTAACCCTAACCCTAAAAGGGTTTGTATATATTCTATTTTTTCAACTAAATCTAGTGTACAGTTAGTCTTCTGTACAGTTAGTCATTTGTGGTGTGCTCTCTAGCTGTGCCCTCTCTCCTCATCTCCACTCTTCTCCTCTCCCCTCTTCATATTTTGTCATGGTATCAGAGCTTCCTTGTCTTCTGCTGAGACATTGCGATCCTTGAGAGTGTGAGAGAGATTGAGAGATTGAGAGTTTGTGTTCATTCTTTCACTTTCGTTGAGTGATAGAATTTCCGTCCATGTGAGAGAGATTTCTGTTCTTTCTATGAGAAAAAGAGGAGTCTATTCCCTTATGAGAGATATTCGAAGAGGAAGAGAGGTTGTGAAAACCACAAGAAGGAGAGAGAGACCTTTTCAAGACTCTACAACAGCAAGCGGGTTCAATGAATGGCTCAACAAGCATCTTTGATTTGAGGAGTTCTTTGTGAAAGGTTCGGTTCTCTTCTACATCTACCCATTGGTTTGGTTCTTTGAGAGAGGGTGCTTATCTTTTTCATGAAGGTTCTGTGAGGTCGCAATGAAGAAGGTTCTGTGAGGTCGCAATGAAGAAGGTTCCGTGAGGTCATAGACTCAAAAGCCTCCATCTACCAGCCGTCTACACACCTATTGCCTCCAACGCGACGCATCAGCTGCTCTAGTAGCCTTGGCCATGCTCCAACCTCATGCAAGCTCAAACAACGTCCTGCTCACAAGGATCTCGGGCAGCCCCAACACTCGGACGGTAGCTCGTAGCGGCTCATTCCATAGCCACAGCTTAGCCCAACTACAGCTCCAGCACTCCTACGACTGCTCTCATCTCAGACCTTTGGTAAACCATTCAACAACGACTCCACGCTCAGCAAGCACGACTCCATCTCCGGCTCCTCTTCTACAAGCTCTCAACCGAGATGCTCTAGTGCCCACGCTCCTGCAACTCCAACCATGTGGGTGATGCATGAGAAGTCGCCTCTACAAAGCCATCTACAACGACCTTTCCAACTTCTCAACACGAGCGGCTGCCTCTCCTCCAACGAGCAGCTCCAACCTATGGCAACCACCCACTTGACGTCGTCTTTCCAGTAGCGAACTCCTGCGACCCGCATGACGACCAACAAAGGCTCTCCGCAATCAACACGACGACCCACAGCGACGAGCAATTGTCTCCATTGACAGCAACAACCCGCTCTCTACTTCAACAGCCTGCTCTACTTCAACGATTTCGCGAATTCAGGGCCTCCCTCAAGAAACCGTCAACATCCTCGGCATCGCAGGCGACAGCAACAGCCAAGCGCGGCTTTCATCGACAGAACCAGCGGCAGCTCTTAGTCTTCACGGCCTCGATGAACATGAAGACGGAATCTTCATAGATTCCGTCAGAATCTTCAAAAGATTCCGACTGCCCATGAAGCAACACGTGGCAGATAGGGTTGGTTAGCAACCCTAGGTTTGGTTACCCACCAGTGGTCAGTCACTTGACACATGGCAGATTTGACATAACCAGGGTTAGGTTCAGTCAACCCCTAGTTAGATGATTTGATCACAATTGTGCCACGTGGCAACGTCATCTTATCTGCCATGTCAGCTGACACATCACCGACTGCCATGTCATCAGTGCCACATCATCAGTGCCACATCACCAAGCCACATCATCAGGCCACATCACCTGTGCCATGTCATCAGTGCCACATCACCCTGCTGACATCATCTGTGCCACCTCAGCAGTCCAGTCAGCAGTCCAGTCAGCACTGACCCTCTGCAGGCACAGTCCCTTGCCAGGCACACTGTGCACACACTGCATGTGCACACTCCTGCCACCTCAGCATAGAGCTTCACTGGCACACCTCTTGCTAAGCATAGTGCCACATCATCACTGCATGTGACTCACAGTGACACATCATCATTGAGCACCATTTGCACTCCTTTTGTCCCTCCACCTAGATCAAGTCATATCTCTTGATCTAGGAAGAATTTGAGGGTGCTCCAAAAAGGAAAGTCGCTCGTTTTTTCGTGCTCTATGCGCTCATTACATCGCGCGCACATTTCGGCGCAAGTTACACTCACATTTGAGCCTCGCCAACAAAACCACTTCCTTCACGCACATTTGCCTCTACATCAACGCATCTGACCCAGCACTTAAAAAGAACAAAAGAAAAGGAATTATTTACTGCTCTTTCATCGATCGACGGTTGGTTTAGATCTAGATCAGAGTAGACTAGATCGCCATAGAGGGGACGCTTTGAATTCCCCAAGTTGCCAATCTAAGCCATGCCCGAAATTCCTGACTAGTACCTAATCGGTCCATACACTCACATCCGATTTCACATCATTACATTACCTGAAACCTTACGTTCATCAGTTCAGTGAGCAGATTTCAGAGTTCAGAGGCATTGCAGATTGGTTCAGTGGGCAGATAGCACTTGATTTCACACACACATGCCACCATTGTAAAGCCTATTTGGCTATCTCACGGCATCGTGCACATCATTTTTCAGCCTTGTAAAGCCTCTTGGCTATTCCCGGCATCATTGCCACAAGCCTTGTAATACAGATCAGATCTTATATACTGTAGTTCTATCTTCACTGACGGTACAGAGATTTCACTTGGCATCTTCAGTGTATTTGCAGTTGATTCATACAGAGTCTTTTTAGGACACTTTTGAGTACATTGTTTGCACCATGTCGACTAGCAACCTCAATCTGGAGGCATCTGCTAAGTTAGACAACTCCAATTACGGTACATGGAAATACCGAATGGAGACCATTCTTGTGCTTCAGGACAAATGGGAGTATGTCGATGGATCTATACCTAGACCATTGGCCGATCCAACCACCAGTAGCTCTACTCCATCTGTTGTCACAGCACCAGCAACAGGATCTACATCGGGATCTACATCTATACAAACAGTTTCCGCACCAGTAGCAGATCCTACCATTGCCCGAGCTCAAGCAGAATGGGATAAGAAAGACAAGTATGCCTATCACCTGATCAAGTAGAATGTGCAAGAGGTCATGCTAGGACAGCTCAACACAGTCAAGACATCAAAAGAAGCATGGGATATGTTCGCAGCTCTCTACGAGTCCAAGAACACATCCAGGATTCTCACCCTGAGAAACCAGATCAACCAGAGTTTCCGCAACAGCAGTGAAACCGGTCATGCTTATGTACTCCGCATCAAAGACTACAACAATCAACTTGCAGCAGCAGGAGAGACTATGAATCCCGCAGAAATGGTTCAAGTAATCCTGAATGGACTAGGAGAAGGATATGAGAATCTAGTCCAGAGTATTGCCATCCAACGGAAAATTCCAACACTGGAAGAACTTCAGTCAGTTCTACTTGGTGAAGAACTCGGGACTCAGGCCATTCAAGCACGTAAAGGTCATTCTAATGATCAGGCATTCACAGCTTCAGACAGAAGCAGAGGCAAAAGCAAAAACAGAGGTAGATCATATCAGAAAAGTGGTCATCATCAACAAAGTCAAAATCAGCATCAGCATCAGCATCATCCTCAGCAACATCAGAATCAGCAAAGAGGAAATCATTCCAACCGAGGAAGATTCCAAGGACGAGGGAATGCATCCACCAATGTGTTAAACATTCAATGCAACTACTGTCACAATGAATCCCGCAGAAATGGTTCAAGTAATCCTGAATGGACTAGGAGAAGGATATGAGAATCTAGTCCAAAGTATTGCCATCCAACGGAAAATTCCAACACTGGAAGAACTTCAGTCAGTTCTACTTGGTGAAGAACTCAGGACTCAGGCCATTCAAGCACGTAAAGGTCATTCTAATGATCAGGCATTCACAGCTTCAGACAGAAGCAAAGGCAAAATCAAAAATAGAGGTAGATCATATCAGAAAAGTGGTCATCATCAACAAAGTCAAAATCAGCATCAGCATCAGCATCATCCTCAGCAACATCAGAATCAGCAAAGAGGAAATCATTCCAACCGAGGAAGATTCCAAGGACGAGGGAATGCATCCACCAATGTGTTAAACATTCAATGCAACTACTGTCACAAGTTTGGACACTATGAAAAAGATTGCCACAAGAAGCAGTATGACCAAGGCGATCAATCTAGCAGTAATCGAGGGAATTCCCGAGGAAGAGGAAATCATCGTGGTGGACATTCTAGTCACAGTCATTTTGCAAATGAACATGGAAATATGTTTCTTGCAAGTGAGGAATTGCATCAGACTGATATAATGCACCTGGACACTGATTTCAATCCCAAAGAGGATTTTAGCTATCAAGTCGACCAAGTGGAACAGGATCCTTGGTACATCGACAGCGGTGCATCATCTCATATGACAAATCATCAGGAATGGTTCACAGAAATGAAGCCATTAGAAGGACAAAAGAATGTCATCTACACAGCAGACAATACACCGAATCCGGTTCAAGGGACAGGTGTTATCCCTATGAACAATTTCACTGGTACAAAAGGATTAGTCAAAGATGTGCTCTATGTTCCGAAGCTCAGCAAGAACCTCTTGTTAGTAGGTCAAATGACAGAACACAACTACAAAGTCATCTTCGACAGTGATGAATGCACTATCAGAAACAAATCCAAAAGAGGTCAGCTAGTAGCAAAAGGTGTCAAGGAAGGACACTTATACAGGATGCTAGCTACAGTACCAGATAAGCATGCCATGTCAACTCAAATGCAACAGATGCCACTATCTGCAAAATGGCACAAGAGATATGGTCATGTCAACTTCAAGTACTTGTTAGACCTCAGGAATCAGAATATGGCAATTGGGATTCCGAAGCTACAGTTTCTTGGAAAGGTTTGTGAAGCATGCTGCTTCGGCAAACAAAAGCGAACCAACTTTGTCAGAAGTACTCTCGTGCATGAGGTATTCTTGATTTGATTCATACAGATGTATGGGGTTATACCCAGACCCGCAGCATCAATGGTTCACTTTATTACTTGACCTTCATCGACGACTACAGCAGATATTGTTGGGTCTACTTTCTGAAAGAGAAATCTGAAGTGTTTGCCAGATTTCAAGAATTCAAAGCCATGGTAGAAAACCAAACAGGCAGAAAGATTAAGGTCATGAGATCGGACAGAGGAGGTGAATACATGTCTTCAGCATTCATGAACTTTTGCAAAAATCACGGCATTCGAAGACAATTCACATGTGCAGATACTCCTCAACAAAATGCAAGAGCTGAAAGAAAGAATGGGACTTTAGCAGACAGTGCTAGAGCAATGCTTAGTGAAAAGCATCTTCCGAATCAGTATTGGGCAGAAGCAATAGCCACAGCTAACTATTTGCTTAATCGGCTTCCTACCGAACCGATACAAGGAATGACTCCTTATGAAGCATTCACTGGACACAAGCCAGGCATTGGGCATCTCCGCATATTTGGTTGCATAGCATATGCCCACATACATGATGATCATCGCAGGAAATTGGATGCGAAGTCACACAAATGCATCATGGTTGGCTACAGTGAAGAAAGCAAAGCATACAAATTGTATGATCCCATCAACCGCAAAGTCATTATCTCCAGAGATGTAATCTTCGATGAGGAATCAGAATGGAAAACCTCACCTACACAGGAGATAGAAGCATCGACTTCACAGTCATCCACAGAACAGGTTGATGAAGAAGAGCAAGAATTGCCACCAACACCCCAAGCAGCGCCACAGCAGCTCAGACGGTCTACTAGGGAAAGCAGACCACCAGCCAGATTGACATATGCTCAGAAAGCCAAAGCAATTCAGGTGGAAACCACCAACTATGCTCTTATGACTACCATCATGGCTACAGAAGAGCCAGTGTACTTCGAAGACGCAGTAGACAAGCCAAAATGGCAAACTGCTATGAATGAAGAAATGGATGCTTTGTATAAAAATAACACTTGGGAATTATGCGACCTTCCACCAGGAAAGAAGGCCATAGCCAACAAATGGGTATACAAAGTGAAGTACAATCCAAATGGCAGTATTCAGAGATACAAAGCCAGATTAGTTGCAAAAGGATTTGCACAACAATATGGCCAAGATTATGATGAGACTTATGCTCCAGTAGCAAAGATGGATTCCAGGTATAGGTGATGCCATAATCAAGTGTGCCTTTGATGTATTTCAGCACTCGCATCCTTGCCCTCCAATGGTTCTCCCAGGGCTTATTGGAAAACCTGCTTAGTACACCAGTCACAAAGCTGATGTCCGGCCGTGTGTTCCACAAGTAAATCAAACTGCCCACAAGACTTCTATATCGAAGTGAACTTTGAGGTCTAATCCATGATTTTAGAAACGGACAACAAGTTCCTCTTGATATCTAGCACATAAAGAACATTGGACAACTATTTTACAACTCCATCTAACTTGAGAGCAATCGTACCTTTTCCTTTTGCTGGACATTTTGCATCATTGCTGACTATTGCCAGGATGTCATTCCCTACCAGCTATAGAGAGGTATACCAATCCTTCTGACTGGTCATGTGGTGCGATGCACCACTATCAATAATCCAAAGTTCATCCGTAGGTACATGAACTGCCTCCGTGTAGATCTCTTCAATTGTTGCTATGAACAGCTCTACTGGTACTGCCTGCACGTTGTTGCTGGACTCTTTCTTTACTTCGTTCTTCTCATCTGCAATCTTCTTCTAGCACTCATTCTGCTTGTGCCCTGCCTTGTTGCAATATAAGCACTTAATCTTCTTCTTTCTTTTTTTATCATCAGAAGAAGATGGTTTACTAGAGTCCTTACCCTTACCTTTCTTTGATCTAGCATAGAACGCCGAATCTTCTCTATAGCATAGAACGCCGAATCTTCTCTAGTCCTCATCTTTTGATGCATATCCTCCTCCAAAAGCATCGCACTGAAATCCTCAAAGTTGAGGGGCCAATTTCTATTTTGCGTATTCAGCACCATAATAAGACCATCATAGTTTGGTGGGAGAATCCGTATCTACCTTCATCCTAGATTCTTGTAGGTGATGGTGATGCCAATCGCAATCACATGATCGTGCAGATTCTTCGCCCTAGTAATGAACTTCTCTGCTGCTTCAGACTCGGACAATTTTTTGTTCATGAGTTGAGTCTCCAGATTTTGAATCTACATCTGATTCGTGGTCTCATATTAATTTTTCAAGACTGTCCATGTCTCCTCCGCTGTGGTGACATGTTGAATTAACGCCATGATGGAATCACTTACACCGCAAACAATAGAACACAGTGCATCTGCATTTCTTCTTGTCCACTTGAGAATCTCATCCACAGTTGGTACTATTTGTTGTCCTGCATTGGCTGGATCTGCGCAACCGGCTTCACATCCACCCCAATAGCAGTATCCCAAAGCTCATATGTGCTTAGGATGGTCTTCATCTTGAACTTCCAAAGTGGATAGTTAGTGCCATCCAACTTTCCGCTTTCACTGAACGGTGGGATTTGCAGTCTTGTGGGCTGGGCCATCTCTCACAATCTGTTCGCAAACAGAAACACACTACCAAATCTTCTTGCTAGAGCCCAAGTGCTGATACCATGTAAGAAAACAATACAACGTCTATGCTCAACAAATAACAGGATCTCGTATGCAAGAGAGAAAAGCAGATAGTATGGAGAATCAAAATTTTGATTACAATAGAACTGATACAATAGATGGCGCTGCCTCCCAGCCGTGTGCTCCTATGATAGAAGCTTCAATGGCATGTTGGAAATAGTAGAGGATGGAGGCTGGATGCTAAGGAATCAGGGTTGCTGTAGCTAGTGATGAAATGGGCTTCACGGGCTTACTCTTATATAGCCACCAGCCATAGTCGGTTAGACCCAATTGGGCGACTGACCCAGTCTACCCAAAACGGCCGACTGGGGGTCAATCTCAAAATAGGCCATTGACCACACGATAGAACCGGTGCGCAAAATAGAGCAACTAACCTACGATCTCCCTTTAGCCCACAACCATCCGAGATCATCTGGGGCTCCAAACGGGCCTTGTAACTTGAGAGTGGGCTGCCTCGAGAAATGCTCCATCTACCCTTAGTGCGGTTAGTCATGGGATGCCTTCCTCCACTTGCATGTAGCCTAGTTGGTAGTGTGCCAACTCTATCTGAAGCCGTCCAACCATTAGGCCACACATGGCCCCCATCTAGTGTCCAAACCAGGACCTATCGGATAACCGAGCTACTCAAATGTCTTCTCCACATATGGGGGGCTTACAAGTAGAGTTAGCTAGTTCCCGCGTAGTTACATGAGAGTGGAGCATTGATATCTAACAAGATTACCCAATATATTTCGAGTATATTTCACAAGTCACCAAAATTGAATGACACAGAAATGCATTATACCATGACTTGCCATGGTGTGTGCAAGAAGGACTTGCCATGGTGTATGCAGTAAATAAGTTTAAGCAATACTTGTTGGCAAACAAGTTTGTCTTCTTTGTATAGGCTCTCCTCTATCTAGTTAATTAGCCATGTATAATTGGATGCATCATGCGGTGGATACTTAGTCTTTTAGAGTTTGATTTCACTCACTATAAGAAAGGGACATACACACTTTATGGCTAATGTACCACATTCCCAATGGAGAACCAACAACAAAAGTGAAGGATGATCTTCTAGATGCCCTGTTATTCCTTTTTGAACTATTTTGGGAATGTGCCAAAGAGATTGGAGAATTCTTAGCCAATAGATTCCCCCAAGAAAAGGCCCTTAATAAGGATAAGGTTAGGAAACTTATCAAGGATGTGGCTCCATATCAATTAATAGCTAGCCAACTCTATCAAATTGTGAAATACAACATACTATGTCACTATGTCTTGGAGGATGAATTTGTAGAGGTCTTAGATGAAGCCCATTCGAGCATCACAGGTGGTCATTTTATTGGAGAGCTTATGGCCCGCAAGGCACTTCAAGTCAGATTATGGTGGCCCATGATATTTGTAGATACTATTGAGTTTGTTAAGCATTGTGACCCCTGTCAGCAGCGAGTCTCCATACCCCATAGTCAAGATTATGTGCCTCTAACCAGGGGTTTATATAGGTCAACCCTTTGAGAAATGGGGCATCAGCTTTGTGGGACCAATAAGTCTAGCTACTAAAGGAACCCAAGCCTAATATATCATTATGGCCATTGATTATTTTACAAAGTGGGAAGAAGTCAAGGCTACTAGGAAAGAGGATGTGAGGACAACCACTAAGTTTCTATATGAAAACACAATAACACGATTCAGCCTCCCACTAGAAATAGTGAGTGATTGGGGAACACACTTCATTAACAATACAATTTGCATATTGATGAGTGAGTTCCATGTTGTTCATCGCAAACCCACCCCTTACTATCCTTAAGCCAATGGACAAACCAAGAGCTCGAACAATATCTTGTGCCACACAATGACGTGCATGGTGGAGGCCATCTATTATGACTGGGAACATAAACACAATGCAACACTCTGGGCCTATCGAATTCCATGTAAGGTTGCTACCAACTAAACTCCCTTTAGCCTAGTGTTTGGGGTAGAAGTAGTCATCCTATGGATTTCGTAGTCCTAAGACTTAAAGTTGCAATTATTAGAGACCAAATATCCAATGAGGATATTCTAGAAAGGCCAGTAGAGCTCAAAAAGCATGATGAGACCAAATTGCAAGCAAAATACAGCATTTAAGTTGAAAAACTCCATCACAAAAAGTGGTTTGATGCAACCTTTGTTCACTTCCTACATCAGCTAAAGTACAAGCTACTCGAACAAAGAAATTTTGATCAAGAAAACACATGACAACAAATTGAAAGCAAAAGTGCCATTCCATATGGATCCCTAAGTGGTTGCTATAGGCTCAAGGCTTCTATGATGGTATGACTACATATGGATGCCTATAGTCCTGTCTACAACAACTCTTCCCTCTTATATGAATTCTATTGATACCAGTAAGCCTTCGACATCATTCACAGCTAAGACAGTAGTAGTGCCACAAGAACCTATTTTTAAAAAGGAGGTAGCCCCACAAGAACCTACTACTAGGACCTCAGGGCAAAATATGGCTAAGATGAATCCACAAGGAAGTCCTTTCTATCCTCAAGTGATTATGTTACAGGAAAAAACTCCACCAATGATAGCAATAGTGCCATAAGAACTTGCCCCTAAAAATGGAGTAACACACGAACCTACTGTAGTAAAAGGCCAAGGTGAGGATCAATGTATTCCCAAGGGTCATCTACCGAAGACAGCCTCCGCTCCATGGATGTTTTTATCGGAGCTATACTTTCATATTAATATAGAATCTTGGCAAAAGTTTATCAAGATAATATTTTTAGTTTCATGCTATTGACAAATCATAGTATGATTTTAAGTATTTTCTTTTGAATTTCTATGTAAAATATGAAATCCTGGTGAAACTTTTAAATTTTTGCATAAAATTTTCAAATCTTGGTGAATGTTCAAAATTTTATTTCTATTAGGGCATATAAACTTTCTATTCCAATAAAAACTTTTATTTGTTAATGAAACTAACATGAAAAAATCATCCATGCTCAAGCTCTTGCCGTGCAACATCATCAACAATGAACACGATAGCCACACAAGAATATGTTCCTAAAAGTGGAGCACTCCCACAAGAACCTATCGTGATCACCACAATACCACATGCACCAGATGGATCGCATACACTCTCACAAGTTCCATAGAAAGTTGAATAGTTCCTCAAGTCTATGCCAAACTTCAAGCTATGTTTCTATTGTTGACTGATGATGGTGCTCGACCCATGAGCTACTAACACCATTCGTGCATACTTCAAAGGTGCAACTCTCCACACTCTTCACAGGTGCTATATGAAAGTATGCAGTTTGGAGAGAAGCCAGGCACTCCAAGTCCTGATACTCTTAAGTCCATTGTTTATGCATTCAATCTAGGTGAGAATAGGCAGTTTGCATTATAGGTAAAATAGAAAGATACCAAGTCCGATAGGTGAAAATAGTGACTCCTTTTGTCATCTTGTGGTTTACCTGTGCATATGGGTTCATCCTCAGTCCAAGTATGTGATTAGGTTCCCCCTGACACTTAAATTTGCACCAAGTTATTGATTTTGTGGACAAGTTCAATAACTTCTCAAACTCCACCAACTGGTTCCATGCGGATGGGGGGTACCATTTTTACTAGTTTATGGGCAGAGACAATTAGCCAAGCTTTTGTGATCCCCCATGTTGCCAAGCCATATGTGATACTACATGGAATGGAAAAGCCATTCCAAGGGCTAGTGGGGGTGGCATCCCTATCAACATGATCAAGGGTGCAAGATTGATGAAGGCAGCTCAAGTGATCACTCTCCTCACTCAAATTTCACATATGAAGCATCACAGTGTGATCCTCCCAAATCTATTGGCACGTCTCTGGCATAAGCTAGAGGAGACTAATTTACTGAAAAAATATTTTCACTCGTTTTTAATGATAGGAGATGTGTTTGTTAGATGAGATACAAGGAATTTGAAAATCCATTACTTTATAGCCCATCAGAGGGTGAAAATTTTAGCAAACGGGCCTCCAAGGAGGCCATAAAAAGACTACAAGAATTGAGCAAAAGATATGTAGTAGGTAGAATGGTAGAAAAAAATACTCTAAAAGCTTAATAAAACATATGTCAAAGAATACCATGATATCATGGCTTGTTGGGAGATTATTTGCAAAAGAAATTGAACCTTCACCAACTATGACATCGAATCAAATGTATCCCTCTAAATAGTTGGAAAATACTAGGTCACGAATTCCATGGGTACAGAACTCATGAGATGATGATGCTTCCTGAATGGAAGCCAGGATGGCTTGTGACAAAGGGATGACCACCAAGGGCTTGGTTGGAGGCTGCGAGTCGATTGGAAAAAGCACCAATGGATGTTGGAGGCTGGAAAGAGGCCACAATGTCATGCCAAATTTGTCATCCCTTTCGCCCAATCTTAACAAAGTTTAATCTCATGATTCATGGCGGTGCTTGATGGTACCTTTCCTCAGAAAGAAATGAAAGGGAAATTTGGAAAGAAAGAGAAAGTTTAGGGAATGACAAGGGAGAAAGTCTAGATTCCTATGAATCTTTAGGCATGGAGCATTTTGAATACCTAAAATAGATAGCTTTTGCTATGACTAAGGAATAGAGGTGGTGCCCAAGCATAGGAGCTATGTGAAAAAGATCAAACAAGAGGCATAGGGTGCCGAGAGCATTGCCCTTAGAGGAAAGAGTAGAACCAAATCCAAGTATGAAATTTTCTAGTGTCAATTTTCTTGTGCTATTTCAAATGAAGGCATATATGCTAGAATTTTGTAAGATAGCATACCTGCATCATGATTCAGCTAGTAGATTGGTATGTTATTGCTAAATTGATTCTGATAACGATGTGTTTGTCCATATTTGATCTAGGAGTGATTTGTAATTAGTTGTTTGCTAGCACTAGATGATTTACATACATTAAAGAGTGTAGCATTCTTTGTTCTTTACTATTTGTGAGCATATTAATTTTAAGGTCGCCAAGGATGAATGTTGGAAATTTAATTGGTATTGTTTCTATCTTGTTGCTTAGTACTATTAAGAAAGATTTTTTGTTACTAGATGGTGAATGATATGTTGCTATGATGTGGAGCAACATGTGTCTGTTAGTTTGTAATGTTGTTTTGATTATGTCATAATCAATTGTCGTTTCTATGTGTGTTTCTGTTAAACTATATTCACTATCATAGAGAAGTGTTACTGCATGCTAATTGAGATGTGTTAACTTCTGTCAAACAAATGACATGACTATATTTCATAAAGTAATGTGCTTTTAGATTGTCTACATGTGCTAATAAAAGATGAGTGTTTATCATTATATTGTGGTGACTTGCATTTAAGTCTTGTATTTGTAAGATTGAAAATCACCATGAGGATTCTTTTAATAGTCGTTCAGTTTCTTCTTCGATGGTAGTGTCTACATGGAAGTTTGAAGTTGTCAGTGGTGATAGTAGATATAAGTGTTCTTTTGATCTTATACATGATAGTGCAGTGTATGTTAACCCATATTTAGTAATATTTGCTTGGTAGAAAGCTACTTGTTCTAGCTAATCCTTATGAATGGTGTACTGTACGAGTTGCAGAACTTTGTATTGGAAATTGTTTTTTGATTAATATATTTGTATTATGGGGTCCTATTTGTATTTCTTTTAAAATAGGGAAGATTCATACCCAATTATGTTGTATGTTGTTTGTACATAAGTTTGCATATCGAGCTCGTGTTTTTTGCACCTACACGTGATTGGAGAAATTGTATCCAAATAATTAGATCATTCGTATTTGTTACTATGGATGTGCAAAAGTAGTCATCTACTCCATCAACTAGTCCGTCTATTGTGTCATAATTTCTTGCACATAGTTCTACTAACATTGATGGCTTTAATTTGAGCATTGCATGTAAACCAACTATCTTGTTTGGGCTATTTTGTAACATTATGTTTGTTGTAATGCTATGTTTGTTTTAAAATGGTTGTTGTAAAAGTATTTTTCTTTGAAAATGTAAATTTCACCTTGGGTTTTCTGGAAAATGACGTTATTGTGTTGATTTGTATCGTTTTGAGTATAGAACAAGTGTGCTATTATCAAGTCATCTAGGGGTTTGTGAGAACATGATATGTTTAAAGTATCAATTTCTTCCTATGTTTTTTTGTCTTTTTGAAATTTATTTAGAACATTTATGAACTCAATATCAGTTTGCCTCATACCTGTGAGAGTTCATAATATTTGAAATTTTGTGTCCAAATAATTGTAGGCAATTTACCTTGTCATGCAAATATCTAATTATCATGCACATGGGAGTTTGATATAAGTCATCACTAAAGAAGAAAACATGCAATCCACCAGATGGAAAATTCTATACATGTTTAATTGCATATAAATGCTTGTCTACTAGTATTGTAAGCATCCGTGCTCTTATTAAGAATATTTCATCTATGACTATTGCTTATAGTTTTGAGTATGCTTTTGTGAGTGCATTTTGTTGTCTATCTGGTACTTGTGACTTTTCACTTTAGTTGATAGGATTATATAAAGCTGAGTGTAGTATCATTCCATCTATATTGTATGCTTTACGAGTGTATGCTAGTTTTAGGACTTTTAGTTTCAATGGATTAGCATATTTATTTGAATTAAATTTTCTTATCAAGTATTCAACGAGTACCTTCAAGAGAGTTATTTTCCCAGTACCAGCTCCTCCTGTGATGAATGCATATATTTGTCATTCTTCTTAGTAAGTTAACTTGAATGCCATGTCATCAAAAATTTGATGACGTTGTGGATGTAGTTGTTGTATTTGTTTGTAGTATTCATGTGAGGAGAAAGTATCTCCTTTTGATGTTACTAACTTGTATGGTGTATTACAAAAGTTTTGGACTAAAAAAGGGGCCCTTTGGAGAATTACTAAAATATTAGGGACTTAGATAAGGGAATATGGTATCCATGAAGGAGATTATGCCATGTGGAGTTCTCTGTAACAGAGGCTCCCCAAATCTAGGGGAAATCTCTGCTTTTTTTCAAAATACCCCCAAAAATGTCATTGGTACTTCACAATAAAAAATTACCTTTAGTAGGCCTACCTTGACCATGTCAGGCCTCCTTGTTTTCCTCCCATGGCAAACTATCCCCTAGCTAGAGCTATGCTCATGTTTTCCATTTGGTTCAACCATTTGGCCCAAACTTTGACTTCGTAACCAGCTCTCCTCTCCCTATTCTCTCTCTTCCAAAACGTTTCAAAAATTCATTCCCGCCACTTTCTAGTAACTGGTTTTAAAATATCTTCATCCACTCTTGATTAGTCATTCTTTCTCCTCTTTGCTCACGTTTTTCTTCCACATACGAAAATATCTCAAAGAAACTTATTCCCAAGCTCTGTTCATCCCTCTTCTCTTCCATTCATTCTCTACTTATTTCACTCTCTCTTAGAAACCAAAGTTGCGACCTAAATCTGCTTGGAAGGAGTGAGAAAAACAAGTGTTCTCTAATTTTTGGTTCTTTTTCTACCTTTTTGGAGTATAGAGAGTCAACTCCTGAAGTTGCAACCTAAATATGCTTGGAAGGAGTGATAAAAACAGGTGTTCTCTAATTTTTTATTCTTTTCCTACCTTTTTGGAGTATAGAGAGTCAACTCTTGAAGTTGCAACCTAAATCTGCTTGGAAGGAGTGAGAAAAATGGGTGTTCTATCATTTTTGGCTCTTTCTCTACCTTTTTGGAGTATATAGAGTCAACTCTAGAAGATAGGAACACATACTTTATAGGTAATGAAGTGATTTCGCCTTAAAAGTTTTGTCTGTATTAAGTAAATACATTTTTGTATTACACTTTGTCTATATGTTTGTTATAAGAGATAGGGGAGAGGGAGAGATAGAGGTAGATGATATTTCAAACTACAAGATGATTTTTGACATTTTTTTCTTCACTGCTATAGGAGGGAGAGATAGAGGAAGGGAAAGAGAGAGAGAGAGAGAGAGAGAGAGAGAGAGAGCGAGATTATGTTGAAGTGCTATGTTTTTTTCTATTTGAGGGATGAGTGAAGGAGAGAGACATAAAATAGTCATTTGTTTCTTCATTAGTATAGGAGGAATAGATAAAGGAAGGGAGAGAGAGAGAGAGAGAGAAAGATTATATTTGAAATTGCTATATTTTTTCATCTATCTGAGGGGATGAGTGAGGGAGAGATATAGAAAATAGTCATTTGTTTCTTTGCTAGTATAGGAGGGGTAGATAGAGGAAGGGAAAAGAGAGAGAGAGAGAGAGAGAGAGAGAGAGAGAGATTATATTTTTGAGCTACTATGTTTTCTTCCATTGAGGGAATGATTGAGGGAGAGAGATAGAGGTTGTATTTCAAACTGCTACGTTTTAGAAGTATTTGAGAAAGAAGGAAGAAAAAGAGATCCTAATCAAAGAGTTTTGGGAGGGAGAGAGAGAGAGAGTGATATGATATTAATAATGTTTGCTTTGTTTGTGGAGAAATAGAGCAGGAAGAGAGCATATCGTAAACCAAGTATTTCAAAATAATTTGATGTTTGTTTGTGTGAGGGGTACCTTGGAAGACTGACTGAGAGAGATAGAAGTATTCTATGTTTTTGAAATAATATTTTGTTTGTTTTTGTGAGAGGTTTAGTTAAAGCACAGAGATGGAGAGAGAGAGAGAGAGAGAGAGAGAGAGAAAGAGAGAGAGAGAGAGAGAGAGAGAGAGAGAGGGATAGAGAAAGAGAGAAGAGACAACATAAATTTTGAGGGTCCATGGAAGTAGAAAGAGGTAGAAAGAGAATTTTACTCATATGGTACAGGGGTAGAAACTATAGAAGTAGAAAATGATAGATATAGAAGTAGTTTATAGTCTATTGTATTGAAGAATGTTAAGGATGAGCATGGGGAATGGACTCCTCAGCTCTACAGGAAATATTCTTGGATCACAATGTAACCCACTAATCATGGGTACTACAAAGTGGGTCGAAAGGATGCAATGGACATCTCCAAACATTGGAAGGGAAGGATCTTAGATTTTGAAATTTCTCCTGGCAGTAACACAGTGACACATGTATATATTCACCATGTCTTTACCCATGCAAACATATGTGTGCATTCAAATGTAGGACTTCCATATCGTAGGCCCAATTGTAAGTTTTTCAAAGTGTACTGGTACTTCATTTGCATTTTATAGTATTTGTATTTATTTGGGTACTTTGACACAACTGTCTTATGCCTTGTATTTTTTTTACAAACTTATATCCATTTACTTACAAAGAGTGGGAGCCTGCAGCATGCGTAACTGGGGTGTTGCATGTCGTCCATGTTGAGATCAAAAGTCTTCAATATGAAAGTTGCACATCAAAATTAAAAAAGGACGGGATCTTCTTCTATGACTCAATGTTCATTGTGCCAGATGAAGAAGGACAGTATGGTAGATTAGAATCTCTTCCCTTACCCTCTTTTGATAGTCCAAAATGGCCACTTCTAAGCACGGAGATAAGTGAAGCATATAGAAATAGATTGTTTAATGATGTGAGAAATGCTATGAAGCCAACTACTGGTGGAAGAAATGCTAGGTTGAGTTGGCTTCTTCCATTTCCATGTTTTGTTGATTTCTTTGTAAGTTGTAGGCAATTAAGGAAAACAAAGATTACTTACACTTGCAAGAGCTTAGAATTGGACTAGTTGTCTGAGCTATTTGACAATGGATGGACAACAAGAAAATGTCATGCTAAAGATTTAGTACAATGTCAATTGAACACTTCATATGTGACATTTCGGTGAGCAAATCTTACAATTCTTGTTTGTATTAAAAATTATTAGGATAGTATGAATTAATAGATCCCAAATTTTGCAAGTATTTCATTGGAAGGCAAAATCTATGCATGACTTTCACATATAGAAGGTTTAGATGGAAGAACCTGCAATGGGAAGATCTGTGCGATGGGACTCACAGTCTTGTTATTGAGGTATCAATTTATTGGCAAGAACATCTTGATCTAATGTTGAAATTGGAAGAGGAGTGGACCATGTGATTTATCAGGGAAGAATTGCAGTTGGCAATAGAAAGTCCTCTCGAAGACTATTATTTTAGACTTGATAATCGTAAAGTTAGATAGAGGGATGAGACAAGTATCCTTTATAAGAATTTTTGCCCCCCCATAATCTAGAGATAGTAGAGACATGATGGCAAGTATTTCATAATTGGATCCTTAGTGCTTTCACAATGCACTTAGCAATGAGGCATTGTTACATGTATGAAAAGAAATCATAAAGAATACAAAGTGTTGCTTCATTTATTGTTAAGATTTTACTTATTAAGTTTGCACCTCTAGATTGATGGCTCTCTATGGTCTATGAATGATAAATTGATAAACATTTGTAATTTTAAATCTGTGTGGATATTTGTATATCTATATTGTGCAAGAGAGAGAGTGTGTGTGGGAGAGATAGATAGCAATTAGAGTGTGCAAGAGAGAGAGAGAGAGAGAGAGAGAGAGAGAGAGAGAGAGAGAGTGTGTGTGTGTGTGAGAGAGAGAGAGAGAATTTGAGAGTGCCAATAAGCAACACAAATAATGCATCTAGCCATGAGACAGAGTTAGATGTATGAAAAGAGAGAGAGAGAGAGAGCAGTTAGGGACACAAATAATGCACCAAGCCATGAGACACTATTAGATGTATGAATAGAGAGAGATATATACTATGAGAGAGAGAGAGGGAGAGAGAGAGCAGTCAGGGGCACAAAGGGAGGGAAAGAGACATAGGGATGGGGAGGAAAAGATGGAGATGGAGACGGGGGTAGAAAGAGGGAGATGGAGACTGGGATAGAGTGAGAGAGAGGTAGAGAATGGGAAGAGAGAGAGAGTTAATATTGCATTTATTCATTTGCACCTCTAAGTTGAGAAAGAGAAAAATAAGAAAGTTAATTAAGGTCTTCAAGAGACTATGAGATTGAAAAAACCCCAGATACAACTAATCCAAAGGGTGGAGCTACTAACAAAATACAAAAAGTGTATATGTAAAATCAATGTCCATGACATAGATAGCTAAGGGCAACAAGGCAACAAGATGATCATCGGGTGTCAGAGAGAGAGAGAGAGAGAGAGCAAATAGGGACACAAAGGGAGGAAGAGAGAGAGAGAGAGAGAGAGAGAGAAAACAATGAGGGACACAAAGGGAGAAAGATATATTAACATCCTCGGAAGACCTTACAAGTCTATGAGAGAGAGAGAGAGAGAGAGGGAGATAGCTAAAGGCAACAAGAGAGAGAGAGAGAGAGAGAGAGAGAGAGAAGAGAGAGAGAGAGAGAGAGAGAGAGAGAGAGAGAGAGAGAGAGAGAGAGAAGAGGGAGATAGCTAAGGAGAGAGAGAGAGAGAGACAAACACTTTCCAAAGTAAAAACAACAAATATAAAAATATTGTAATTAAGAGCTTTTTTAAGGGCAATGACCTTTTATAAAGTACACTTCTAAGGTCATTTTCACATTTTTCAATTTCCCACTCTTGAGTAACATTGCATTCCATAGCCTCCTCTTTCATCTTCCCGAGCATCCTCCTACACTCATGGCTTCCCCTAGAGAGGCTTTTGTCCAGTGGATTTTATCCACTGATTCCCATGCCTCTGTAGATCAGGTTTACCCTATCTTTTGCAAGGCATTCCATCTTGAGTCACACTTGAGAGTTGCAGCTGCTCTTATTTCGATACACCTATACCACCATTGAACCAATTGAGCCATTGGGCTTGACTTAGTTCTACCCACCCCGTGTTGGGTTGCTCTATTATATGCACAACATGCTTGCCACTACGATCTATCCATGCCCTAAGTGGACCACACTCTGATGCTTCCATAATTCCATGCCATGTATGGTGCATGAGCATATAAGATGTGCTGCCAAATAGAAAAACAAATTAGTAAATATAGGACCATTCAATATGCACATTTCAATGTCCAAGTTAGAGATTGCCATGTACTATGTGAAATGATTCTTTACCCAAGCTATCTCCATATTCCAGCTAAAGTCATTCACAACATTGATGAAACATGGTGCATCATCATCTTTGAATCTTTTCTTTTGTAGTAAAGGTACCAAGCTATCAAGAGCTAACCACACTCACACCTTTTCCAGTCTTTTTTGTCCCTTCCTCCCTCATTCACAATAGGCATTGTGTAACTTTCTACATACATTAAACACATTAGCACGTTTGAGCTTGTCATTCTTCTTCTTTGCAGAAACGAATTTTAAAGCCTTGACACCACCAAAGCTTGGCTTACAAGGAACATTCCCTATTTTTCCAGATCTTTTCTCATCTTTTGTAATCTTTACTTGCTCAAAGTGTAGTCAAATATCTGAAAGAACCTTTTTAATTCTTGCAATCATCCTCTCACTATCTTGTTGGGGCTTCAAGTTATATGCATCAATGATGTACAGATGCACCAACTTTTCCATTATTCTCACAAAGCATGAAGCGCACAAATGTGTACTTGCTCAAGAGGAATTTCAATAATTGGGCTCCATTAGTCACAGTTAGGTGAATCTAACTTCTAGCTAGTTAAACTAATTGTATAGGTAGGTTAGCTCAACTAACCTCATTTAGGTTATCTAACTATAGTCGATTTGACCCACAGTTAGGTTAGGCCAATTTAATCTAGGTTAGAGTAACTCATAGTAAGGGTAATAGGTTAATTAGACTAACTAGCATGGATTTGGATTCTTGAGTAATTGCAAGACTTGTGTCCGGATGGGGACAAGATTTAGCCTCAGAGCTAGGGGTGGTGCCAGTTTCCTGTACACTAGGGTGGGTGCCGGTTGGTATTGTTGAGGTCAGATTGGGTTGTTGCGCATGTTGAAGATGCAACTATTTTCGTCATGCCCACCGACTATGCAAATGTGGCACCACAAACTTGGTGGTGGATTGGTTTATGCAGCGATCCTCGCTCTTAGGATGGGGCATTCATTTGCTGTATGATTAGCCATCTAGTGTGGACATCATATATTTTCTTTCCATGGATAAGTCTAGGGGGGCGGCTGAGACATGTGGTAGCAACTGGACCGGGTCCAACCTTGTGACCAACTGTTGCCAGTTGACCCCTGACCACCTTCATAGATCTTGAACAATGCACAAATAAATACAATAGCTAAATTGTCTATTGCAATTGCTCCAAAATGGACAATACTTGATACGAAAGTATGCTCAATATCCCACCAATGTGCTACTTAGATGTGGACCTATAGCAGGCTAGCCTGCATGCTCACCAAAGAGCTTCAGCGGGTTGGCTGTAATGATGCCTTTGTAGCACTCCTCTTCTCCCTGACTTGCAGCCTTGAGTGCCCAACACACTGGATCCCTAGACCTCCCTGTTACTGTAACTACAATCCAACTTGAGGCAACAGCTTCTGCTGACCTTTTAGCTCCTTGATGACCACAAAAGTGGCCCTCAATCGGGCTGGTAGATTAGCAAGTATGATGAGGCTTCATTCTTTAACTATCGACAATTGTTTGTCTCTAACATGGACAGTACTGATGACCTTGTGTGTAATTCTAGCACACATCTTTGTCAAAATAGCCACCAAGACCAGTGCTTTTGCTTCTTCTACTGGTATTTTTAGCTAGAGCATCCTTATCTAGTGCCTTAGTTTGATCTATCTCTGCAAGTTCAGAGGCCCATTACTTTTGATTCTTTTTACCACCCTTTGTAGGTACTCTCGTTTGCATGCACGGTGGACAAGTATGGCTTGTATTTGATCCATGTCCCACATTAAGCATACATTTAATAGTCTTGAGGTAAACAGCTAGCTAGATGCCATTCTACATGGTAGGATCCATAGCCCTCAACTTCAAGTAGCTCACCATTGTTATGACCTTTGATCACACTTGGAATATCGGTTTGGTCAAAAAACCACTTCAAAATTGAATGTGACTCTTTTGGCACCTGTAAAAAATACTCACATGTTATTTCAAAATATTCTAAGTCTTTTTACATTATTGCATTAAAATTCATACCTCAAAGGCAACCAACCACCAAATCTCCTATTTTGATTGCACACTGAACTATCTTGCATCATTAAGCTCAACTTCAAGTCCAGTATTCTATTCATCCTTGTCAAACTAACTCTTTCTAATTTTTTACCTTTGACCACCTCATTTCATCAAGCTTTAGTACAATCTTTAGAGTACCATTGCATTGGACTCCATAGGCATATCATAAAACTTCACCATGGCTTGCAGAACTCTTCAAACATCCATCACAAAGTTATTGTTGACTATCATTTCCAATTCTTTAGACTCTCCATCCTTTGTTTCCAAAGTTAGTGTACTACATACATGCTAGGGCTCACTGACTAAATCAAGTATGCCCAAATTGAGTGCATGTTTGGCCTTATCAACATCAGTTGGTTTAGGAAGCAGGGCTTTAACTTTTGCTCCCAAAGAAAGACATGTTGTTTTTAAGCTCTTAAATATGAGCCGATATGCCTTGTACTTATCCCTGCAGTATCACAAACTCCCTGTGCACTAGTTGCATTGAAATTCTCCATAACTTTATTCATCATCTTAGATGTTATCTCTGATTTTAGACTTTTGAATTTTGAGATGTTGTATAATAGACTCCAACATTTTTTTTGTAAACACCTCACCCATAGCACCATAGTGCTCATCATGGATAGACAAGAGTTCTAAAACACTCCTACAAGCTCTCAATCAATGCTTCTAGTGACCACTTTTCTTGGATATTTCATCCATTGGATGCAATTTCCTCTTATGTAGTCTTGGAGCCATTGGAATATCCTTCATGAATGATTTTTTTTTTTCTAACTTTTTAATCTCATCCTTCAGAGCTGTATTTTGCATCTATAAGTGAATTGCATTTATAGTGCTCTCTCCCAATTGAGCATCTAATGTTTGAACCTTTACATGTAATTCCTGATTTTCCTTCTCTATGCCATTATATGCAAACATTTAAACACTTGTAGCTTGCATAGATGATACCAAATGTTGATTCCAAGCCTCCAACATTGTGATCCTTTTGTCTCTTTCATTAAGCAAAGATTGATATTGGCTGTGAAGGGTACTTGCTCCATAATAAATCAACCTTCGATAATATCCCAACAAACCATTCTCACCCTTACATAAGAACTTTATTAAGCTAGTCAATCCATGGAATTGAGGAGTCTGAAAGTTTGTGGATCTACTGGATATATCTTCCCTTCTTACTACAAATCCATATGTGTTTTTCCTTGATTTTGAAGAGCTACTAAATCACTTTCACTTGCTAAGGAGGATTCATTCCTCTTTAAAAATGGTGCATTCTCTGCATCTATTTGAAAATGGATATCCACCTTTTTTAATTCCGAGTTGCTTGCGTGATTTCATGCACTTTCCACCTAATATAATATAACATTGACATCAACAAACTATATACAAACATGACATGTTTCAGAAAAGTATCAAACCAAGCAAAAATGAAAACCCCAATTGCATGCAAAATCTAACGATTGAAATCTACAAATTCAAAAAAACATTTACTTATCATCAAACAATGTTAAACTATGTGAATGAACAATTACCTTATGGGGATCTTTAAACAAAAAACGTGATGAAACTTGTCCTCTTCAATGGTCCATCTTGTAATCCAGGATGCTAAAGTTGACGGATTTTTCTCCAAAACTAATTATACGCTTCCAAACCACTCCAAATCTATTTCAAACCATCTTCTATAAAAAACCTCAATAGTAAGAGTGTATCTTTTAAAACAAACAAATCTTTCTTCCTCTTCAAATCATGTATTAAAAGAAAACAACACAATTACCAAAATAAACTATAAATTAACTGCTTCTTCAAAGTTGCATCATAAAATCTCGTTATTTTCATTGTCTTGCATTGTTCTTAAGGTTTTCTCACCTGAATCTCCATGCAAGTTGCTCTGATAGACCCTGATTTGGACTTGAAAACTAAAAACATTCTAAAACTACATGAATTAATAGTACTTGATTCTTGGAGCAAGGTTCTTTGAAAGAAAAATGTGATTAAACTTGTCCCTCCCAATTGTCCCAAATGCGTTCCTGGATTGATGAAGTTGATGGTTCTTGCTTCAAAACAAATTATATGCTCCCAAACATCTCGAAATCTATATCAAGCAATATTATGTAGAAAACTATTGATAGTAAGAGTGGAAAAGACTCTTTTCTATAGTGGTGCATATTGTTTTTCCAAATCAATGTGCCAATGGTGTAGTCTCTTCTTTTAAGGTTCTTCTTCAGCAATATGGTTGCACACAACCATTTCTTGAGGTTTGGTTCTTCATCTCATCTGCTTTTTATAAAACTCATCGTTAATCTTTCGTGGTAACTATTCAAATATTTGAAAAAATAGATTAGTTATGGGTTCTTTATGAGAGGCCACCAGCGCATCGTCTGAAGAGATGCGGAATCTATATGGAGAGAGAGTCTAGGAGAGTTTAATGCAAGATCTTCTCAGTTATTTCTTTTTAATTCTACCTTAGACTGATACACTTGTAGTCCTAAACTAACATTTATCCATATTTTATTGCTTTTTCCACATTTTAGAGGACAGATAAAAGCGAAAATAGTGAATTTCTTACAAGGCCCCAAAATGAGCGATGCTTATAGATATACACTTGTACATGGTTTCACAGACTCGACCAAATTTTTTGACAAACAATAGCACCTTCATAGGAATACCATCCACTTTGCTTTTTCAAATACAAAGATTGTGAAGAATTAAACTTTCCAAGATTTTTCTATGGCAATGAGAGTAACAAAAACAAAAGAGCTACTTAGCTATCAAAACAATGGGAATTCACAAGCCATGACCGATGATTTGCTACACACATTACTAATATGTTTTTCAAAGTAATAAAAATTATGATCCAACAAATCTCATCATCATCATGGATCCACCGACTTCGAAAAGGAAAACTCAAAAATAGAATCATTTATGCACAAGAGGTTAAACAAAAGCAAACCATGTTACAATCAGACATAGCCTATCATGACATGCAATGGTTACATACATCATCAGATTACCTTGAACAATTGTAAAATAATTTATTTACCATGATACGTCAACTTGGCCCACCTACCTTTTTTTGTAACATTTACTAGTGGAGAACGCCATTGGGAACCTTTGCAACAAGCTCTACAAATACTAGCAAAAGACAATGACACACAAGATAGTAGTGAAGGTAACATACATAAACTTATAATTAGACAAGGCCCCGTTACACGTGCATGTTACTACTCACATGGAGTTAACTGCTTCACTTAGAGAACTCCTCAAACATACAAAACATATATACAGTGAAGTTGAAGTTTTTTCTTTGTGACAGAATTCCAATCACATGGAAACAAACATGAACATGGTTTGCTATGGATAAAAAATGCACCTACATACAACCAGTCAAATAATTGTCAAATCATTAAGTTTGTAGACAAGTATATCTCATGTGATAGAGAACTTATTGATGAAGTAATATTGTAGGAAAAAGAATAAAACAACATGTAGATTCAATTTTCCTTATCCACTAATGAAAGAAACTAGAATTCTTCTACCTGCTGATAATGTAGAAAAAAACATGTTGAAAAGGCAAAAGAAATATTTGAATTCCTAGAAGTGTACACTGAAAAAAGTAAAATTAAAACATTGAAAGAATTTTTATCTGCTTTATGCTTAGATGAAGAGACATAAAAACAATCAATTTCTACAGGATTAAAATATCCAAGAGTGTTTTTAAAACGTATTCTACACACCAATCCTTTTGCACCACGACTTATAAATATATGGAATTAATCTAATATGGACACTCAATATATTTTAGAGCCATATGTAACTGCATCATACTGCACATCATACCTCACAAAATGTGATAATGGAATAACAAAAACTTTTAATGCGATTATAGAGAAATGTAATCATGGGCACAATGATGCTGCCACACATATCAAGCAACCTAGGTTAGCATTCCTAAACATGCAACAAATTTCTTCTCAATAAGAAATTTTTATAATACTCTCATTACCACTGCACCATGCCTCCAGTTCATTCCAATTTATCAACACAACATCTGTGCATGATCAATCTTTTGTGCTAAAATGCAATTATGAGCTCTAAGCCTTACCTGACAATTCCACAAATATAATGTGCACGTCTATTTTAGAAAAATACAAGGCACTTCCCTTTTCCCTTGACAATTTTACCCTACCTTGCAACAATGAGAGGTTTAGAAAGCGAAAAAAAGATAGAATCATAAGATCGATAAAATACGGTAGACATCGCGACCTCAAAAACTACTACAAAGAGATGATCTTGCTGCATCTATCTTTTTGACAAAAAGAAGAAAATTTGAAAGGTTCATATACAACCTAGAAGGACTTCTACAATCTCCACATTGATAATAAACCAAATAATGCAAAGAAACACACACATGCTTACTGTAACAAGCTAGAATAACTTTGAAGAAACTGCTCACTAATTACCAAAGACAACGATCACTTCATAAGCTCAACAAAACTTGACTTTAGTGAAAACACTATCAAGTTAACAAATGCTACAAAAATCAAGTTATATAACTTGACTTATGAGGAAGACAGTAAAAAAGTCCAAATGAAGCATGCCATTACAACAACATTGGACTCAAAAGGGCCCTGTAAGGGAGCCCTTGGGCTGGTGACATGGAAGAATAAGGTGAATAAAACCCAGTAGAATATTGGCTGATGGAGGGCAATAGAATATTGGAACTGGCCTGACTTCTCTATTTCTTTATTCAATGGCCCAAACAATGATGTGGAGCACCCACTTGCTACCTCAACTCTCCCATCACATTTTTTAACTGTAACCAAACTGAGAAACCTAGTTTCTCAACCAAACTTGTACCATTTGACATGAAACAAAATCCTCCCATCCAACTACCACACTCATTTCATTCCCTCTCATTCCTCTTGCTTCCCCCTTATTTCTCAACACCATTTCGAATTTTTCTTTGCTCCAACCCTCTTTTCAAATTTCCTATTGGTTCCTAAGTAGGAAGTTTCTTTCTCTATTCTCCCTCTCATGGGATGGACTCTCATGCCAAAATCTCGTCACTTCTCTTCTCTACCTGCATTTCCTTCCCATTTCACTCTCATTCTTTCAAAACTTTCAAGATTTTTGAATGAGATTCAACCTACCTTCTCCTTTCTCTATTTTGGGTGCTTTTCCTTCAAATCTCGCCACTTCCTCTCTCATCTAAGATTCTCCCATGATCTGAAATCATTTCATTCAAGAAGACAAGGCAATCAATGTTCTGAGCGAGTTATGAATGATGCAGGGCGTTTGGAGCTTAGAAGGAGCTACTGGATGAGATTCTTTGAGAAAGGATCAAAGAAGATTGACTTCCAGGCATTGCAATTGTTGTTGATGCATGAAAATCAATCTTTCTTTTGCCCATCTCTCAATACTAGTCACTTTCTCAACTACTACAATCTCTAAGGGTGCATAATTTCAAACCATTTGTGAAGGTTTGGGGTCCATCCAGACATCTTGTATGGAGGTTCAGATGAGATAATCTTTGGAACGGTGCAACACGGTGATTATGATGAGATTTGTTTGTTAATGATCTAGCTTTGAAGAAACAGTCAGTTCGAGTCCATTTTGTGTAGTTGTGTTGTTTTGTTTTGAAAACGTTGAAAATTTTGTTTGTTTTGTAAGAAATTCCATGAGGAAAGGGTCTGCTTGTAAATGCTAAGTGAAAGGAAAACATGAGAAGAGCAGACTCCCAGCATATCAACTTATGGTGTGACAGACAGATTTACCCAAAATGTCATGCCCATTGAAATTCGAACCCTCCATTTCCAATACTACAATACTATTGAGGTTTGTGGGTAACGGGAACAATGGATTGTATGGATACGTTCTGACTCAACATTCAACTATGGAAATGTACAAGACATTGTATGTCCAAGAAAGAATGGAGAAGGCACAAGAAATGTCTATAAATTCAAACTTGAAAGAGCAGATGTTGTTGTTGTAGAGGAAAATTGAAGAGCATTCAAAGACAAAGAATGAGCTACAAAGAGCAAGAATGAAGAGAACAATTCTTGGAGACAGAAAACAAAGCAAGAGAATTCAAAACATTGAGGAGTTGAAAGCTGGCACTGGAGGATGTAAGCGTAGAGTACAAAAAGCAAGGTAAGAGCACATCTTGTTTAGCCATTGTAATTGTATATGTGTGTCTTTCTTGCAAGAAAATATTTGATATTGCAGAGTACTTATTGCAAGGTAATTTTGATACCTGAGAAAGAAAATGTTGATCCTAATCTAATTCTTATCAAACAAATGAAGGGTTTAGTATCCACTATTTTTGCAAAGAACATGATCGAGGGAAAAAAGTTTAAGAAGGTAAAACGTGAAGTTGTTGAACACTTTGTATCGGAAAGTAGAGCTGATGTTACTAAAATTCAAGAGGCTCTTGATGTGAGTGGAGTGAGCAAAAAAGGCTATGCTTCAATTTTTAAAGGCTATGCTACTAAAATTCAAGAGGCTCTTGATGTGAGTGGAGTGAGAAGAAAAGGCTCTGCTTCAATTTTTAAAGTTGTCTCATCTACATTAAAAGATCAATGGATAAAATGTGTGCTGTTACCAACAGTAGCACAAGTGTGAAAGGAATGAGGTCTTCTCAAACAAGAAATTGATAAGTTCATTAGACAGCGCTTTCATATCAAAAGTGTATATTAAAGTGAAAAGGGAAGCACTACATATAATGCTTGCTATAATAGTTTTAAACTGTGTTGTGAAGCTAGATGAGTGTGAAATTGTCAAGGATCTTGATTGCATAATGCCAAATAAAATTTGAGTCCTAAAGAATGTATCTAAAGTAAATAGAAGGACTCAAAAAGCAATTCTCACCAAGAGATTCCTCCTCCCTTAATGGTCTTTCTAAAGGTTTTTCTTCATCACTTGTACAAACACACATAATAATTGGTTTGCCCTTCTTTGAATATTTGCACATACACGCAATATGGTCGTTTTTCTTATAATGTACTCTAAAATTGCATTTTTAGGCAAAATTTTTTTGTCTGTGGAGAAACATATTTCTGGAAAGAAAATCAACCCTCAACACACATTGGATGAAGCATATGCATGGGATCAGGTGCAAGAATAGTAGGTTTTTCCCATAAATGTGATATAGGGTCTTTTTTTGCTAAGATGCTCTCAAATCGCATTTTAAAGAAAAAATCCTGGCCTTAAACAAGGACTAGACTCCAAAGAAAACATGAGGTCCACAAAAATTCACATAATTTTGGGATGAAAATGGACTTGGATCATGCAAACGATGAAGCAAATGAATAGGATCTGGTGCAGTATTCGCCCATAAACTCGATATCAATGTTTTTCTTTCAACAATGCACAGGAATTGAGTTTTCAAGCAAACACATGGAGAGGTAGATCAAGAAAACACTATGGCCCACAACTATAGCAGCTTCCAAACCAAGATTATGGCATATATAAATACCTGGATTTTTTCTCTCCATGGCTACTTCTTGACTTGCCTATAGCTCTTGCATAGGTGTAGGTAGGCGGGGATGATTGTGGGAGAAAAGCCAAGACTACAGTGTTGTCTAAATGCAGATGATGATGTGGTGTTGGAGAAAAGTGAAGATAAGAGGAGGTGAAGAAGATCAATTCTATTGGAGGGATGGAGAAAAGTGAAGATAAGAGGAGATGGCATAGATATCTATGCAAGTCACATCACTATTATCAGCCACACATGCCAAAAACGATCTTCTAGGTACGTGTGAATTAAGTATGTAATCATTGCTTACAAATATTTCAAGACCAAGCCGCCACTAAGTAGAGTTAACCTCCCCTTTTCATCTCCACCTAGAGTTTCATCTGCTTCCCTAACTGTCTTGTGCTATCCAACCCCATCGGCTCCATCACACAGACCCACTGCAGCTCTAGCTCCATTTTGAACCATCACCTAGACCTATCTATCATCAAAAGACACATTCTAGGTAAGATATCTATCACCCATCAAGCTCATATTATCTTCATACCTATGAGGGAGTCTTTGTATTCTGCTTGTTGTTAAGGTAAAATGGTCTTTCTCTAAGTTTGTTCTCAAAGACACTATATCATGTATTTTTGTTAAGCACAACTTGTCATTATATCTATGTCCAAATCGCATTTTTGTGCAAATTCAAGAGCCTTATACATTGGACTCAATATTCTATTTCTTTGGTATGTTTGGATTTATGTTTAGGAAAAGAGAACGATAGAGTATGGCAAGAACAAAAGAGACAGCTAGGAAGAAAGGTAAGGAACCTGGCATTGCAGGGGCTGCCATAGCTACATCAAGATCACAATCCTCAAAGAAGGGAAAGCCTATGCATATGATAGCAAGGAATAGGAGGAAAAGAGTCAACCAAGGTAGATCTGTGCTGATGGGGAGCTCAGGAAGGCCTAGAAAGACATAGGGTATGCGATACCCATGGCACCATTCTAGAGGCTTGTGAGGGTAATATGCAACAAATGGGGCTTGGACTTTAGGTGGGAAAGGACTTCATTTCTTACTCTCCAAGAAGCTACTAATGACTGGCTCATAGAGTTTTTCCAAGACACAATGCTAGTAGCAGCACCATGCACACAGGGTGACTATAATGAGAAAATATATCTAGACACTTATAAGGGTCAGGCGGAGATATGACAAGATCCTTAATGTAGAGGATTGGAATGGTCTTAGAATGAAAAATATACTGCTTATACCTCCATACAAGAAACTTAAAGTAGATGCAGTAAAGATACAAGAGGTCACTCACTCACATGACACCAGAGGCAAGGTTGCATATGAAGACTTCATAAGGGAGCAAGTTAAAGTAACACTATCTACCTTGGAATCCTAGACATTACTGAGGGAGTTGCAAATTCAGCAGAAGCTTCTACAACTTGGACCAAGGATTAGAATATGTATACATATTGTGAATGGTGATATGAGCTGGGATTTGATAGAGAATCGCATAAGTGCTTTAGCACAAAAAGAAAAGCATATGACTTGCACAATCATGCTTGCAACTAAGTATATCTTCCAAGGCAAATTGTGTTTATGTCTTTGTAGCATTCACTTTTTCATAGGCTAAGTGAAGTGGTTTTTTGTAGTTTCTTAGAAAGTTAGATCCACCAGAGCATTCAACACACTGTACATATAGTTGATTCGGCTATTTCATTCAAGCTAAAGGATAACAAGATGTCAACATAAAGCATTTCCAAGTGGTTCTGTTTTTGCAATCTTGATGTGGTTGATATGCTTATCCTCCCATATTGTTCAAAGTATGTTCCTTGACCTTTTCCACTAATACCCTCTATTGACAAACTCTTGGTATGTTCAAACTCTATTGACACTCTATTGTATAATCCCCTCATGCTTGTTGTTTTTCTTGTAGCAATCACTAGAGTTTGGTGCATATAGACATATGACAAAAGATATATTATACCTTCAACTCCTTAAAAGGCACCCACCAGGATTTAGAATTGTAAGTCAGTCTTCCACATGTTTTTGCTACAAAACACGTTTTCTATTTTTTCTCTTGAAAAATCGGCCTTATTGCCTTTACATGCAAAAGTATTCATTTTACATTTTGTTGCTTAATTTAATTCAATAGTATGCATTCCCCCAACTTTAATTTTGCTAGTATGCATTCCCACAACCTTCATTCCCATTGCAGCTGCTTGAAAAGACTAATGGATGCACTCAACCTCCGTGATCCAAATTTAAAGATGTTAACCAATGCCATTGCAATTATAATAATCATAGTCACTTTATCTATATCTCTCTCTCTTTTTGGCACTCATCTTAGTCCAAGATACATCTTAACATTCTATTTTGATAAAACAGACACCACAATAGCAAGATCCTTTCTCTTGTGGATGGAGGACTCTAATAAGTGCAAAATATATGATTTTGACACATACTGTGCAAAGAGACAGCCTGAATGTAAGCACCTTTGTTGCATACTATTTAAGAAGTTACAAATTTAATGCATTGGTACAAAGAAGATTGAATACTTTGTTTTTTATTGTAGATGAAAGAGGATAGTTTTGGCTGAATATGTAAATAACTTCAAAGGGAAGACAAATTTGAAGCTTCTAGAGGTCTCTTCCCTTGCTCCAGCACCAAAGCAAATATTATATACAGGAGAGGGAACAAAAGGCCTTAAAGATCTCTGGGTTGAACAAGAGGTTGAGAAGGCAAACAAAATGTCCCTGTTGCTAGTAATCTAGAAGACATTCTAGAATGTGTTGGTGTTGGTGGGGTTGATGAATTCCTTGAAGAATTCTCAAAGGATGTGGAAGGAGAAGCAGTAGCTAATCCTTTCTAGGCAGAGCTACCAAAAAAGCCCGATCCCATGCATGAGGAGGTAGACATCAAAGCAGCATGAGCCCAAGCCCATGCATGAGGAGGCAGTGTGATTGCAATAGGTCTCAAGCCCACAGAGGAGTCAAGGCATCAAGAAGATGTACAGCAACAACTGCCTGACCAGCATGTGGAAGAAGCTAAAGACAACTCTTCTCAACACCGCAAAAGTCGAGAGAGATTCTGAGCAATAGTAGAAATACGCATGATACTTGTACTCATTTTGTATTAATACATCACATGTCAACTTTTTTTTTTTGATTGCAAGTAATACCTAGAGTCAATAGCATTAAATTATCTCAATTGTTCTATCTACAATGTCCTTGCATTGAATTTTGGTTTCAATCCTTTGCAGTATCTGCAAAAATAAATCTTTAGCAATACCATAACTTTAGAAGTGATAGATGAATGTACATGCAAATGTAAAGAGAATAGATTTAGGAGGAACATAGGGTGGAAACCAACCTACTTTCCTGTTGTTCAAAATGAATGAAAATGCTTTGCAAATGTTGTTCTTAGTCTCCAGAATAATGTCACTACGTAACTGAGAGAGAGTGCAGCATTGTCCCAGTGGGATGGATGTTAGAAGCATGTCATTCTCAATAACATTTATTTTAGTTATTGGACCCGAAGAACTCTCATCTTGGTCCATTGCCACAAATTTTTTGCCTATCATCCTACTACATTTATAGTAAAAAGAGAAGATAGAGTTTTGCGAGTTACTCTTGTACTTAATGTTGATGGAGTTATGAGCAACCTCACAATATACATTGTTGGCCACCATTTTATCCCAACCATTATCCAAAAATTTGGAATTGGAATTTCATATCCTTTTCTTGTAAAAGTCAACATTGACTCACAAACTTTAACTAGATAATCCTGAAAAAGTACTATAAGTGGCCTGAAAACATTGATTTTGACTATTATGGTAGCAATATTTGGTTTTAGGGAATGCTGTACTTTTGAAAATTGTTTGGCTCTGTATGATTTTTATGATGCTGCCGTTAGGGATTGGCTAGCCTATTGTATTCCACGCCAGGAGACCTTGCTTTTCTAATACATTGTGTGAGTGAGTTGTCCAACAATTGATAAAAGTGATCATAAAGAAATATATTCGATTCAGCTAGCTTTGCTGATTTTCTACCTTTGTACTGTAGCTCCCCAATAGCACCATGTAAAGCATCAAAGAATCCCAATATGCGCTCCATTGGTTGCCACTATTTGTATGATGAGGAATATATGTCTGAACCAAAACAAAGATACTATCTATCACGGAAAACAAAAGTTGTCAATGTTTCAACTATTTCATTATACAAGTACACTTAGAATTGGATCTATGGTGTGGAAAATAAGTAGGATAATCTCGCAATACAAGTTCTCGAATGTAGACATGTATTCAAACCTCTCTTAGACAACCACTATGATGGTTCTTGGAGTTATATATTAGTGCACCAAGGAAAATGTATTTTCTTGTGCAACCAAGGAAAATGCAATTGACAATATGGCCCTTAAGGGGTCCCCTTTAGGGGCAAGGGCCATATTGACATGCCATATCTGTCGATATTGTATAGTGCATGTTGATATGGCCCTTGCCCCTAGAGGGGACCCCTCAAGGGCTCTATCGTCGAGGCCAAAGACTGTGCATATTGCCAAGACTCAGATTACGGCCCCCCCAACAAGACAAGAGTACTCTACTGTGAAAATCCTAAGTCCTTCATCAATGTCTAGGGAGAATCCATAGAGCACAACCATATAGAGGCCAAAGGTGTGTATGCCATCCAAGCTGGTGACATGCAAATGTGGGGGGAATCGATTGAGGGGATGATGAGATTCCACAAGAGCCAGCATTTCCAGTCCTAAAGAGTGCAATGAAATCACCTAATATGAGAATGCAGACAAGATTAGGATCATGTTGCCTCGAGGGGTGATAGTAGTAATAGGCATGGTGAAAATGAGTGGGTGTGTAGTGGAGCGGGTGAGCAATGGAGTGGATGAGCAGTGGAGCACAGATGAGCAGGGGAGCAGATGAGTTATGAGAGTTGGAGGAGGAAGCATGCAGCAAAGTAGAGCAGGGGCGAAAGAGAGCTAGAGGAGGGTGCATGGAGCAAAGTAGTAGAGCAAGGGTGGATGAGAGCAATGTAGCTAAATACCAAATGCCAAATGCCACGGACCTTACATATTGCAAAGTTTGAGCCATCGTGGTGATGACTCGAGGCCTGGTGTTCCATGCAAATAATCATGACTACCGCCTTAATTAATCAAATCCTAGGAGGGTGCCATCCAAATAATCATGAGCCATTTTTAAGCAAAGTAGTGGCTAAGATTCCACTAGGCTAGCAGTTACTAGCCACCGCAGTGGCCTGTAGTTACTCACCTACTAGTTACCACCACCAAGCTTGTACGATTAGTAGAGTGTAGTTAATTACCAGTCATTGGGCTTGCATGCTTCGTAGAGTGCATTTAATTACCACAATTAATTACCAAGATGGTGGCATCTGCTTCATGATTACTAGCCATGTCATAATTAATTTCCACTATCGTCGATGGTGAGGTGGCATCTAGGGTGGCACCTAAGATTCTACCGAACTGGCAGCAATTAATTACCAGCCACACCACAACGTCTAGCAATTAATATGGTTCATGATTAAATTTGTACGACACCCTCCTTGGATTTTGATTAATTAAGGTGATGGTTTAAAATGTCTCAAGATTATTTGGATGGCACACCGGACCTCCCAGTGAAAAGGGAGAAGAAGAAGATGATACGCGATGGTTTGAACTTTGATTAATATAAGGTCTGTGGCATTTGCCATTTGGCTACTGGGCAGTAATTACCACAAATGGAAATCATGAAGCCTAATCACCTCTAATCACTCATTACCATGCACTCTACTGAGCATGCAAGCCCAGTGAGACTAGTAATTAACAGCACTCTACTAATCATGCATACAAGCTCGGTGGTGGTGATAACTGGGAGGTGAGTATTTGATGGCCACTTCAATCGTTGGTAATTGACCAGTGGAATCTTGGCCACCACCACAAACATGGTTAGACACCACCATCAGTGGAAGATGGCCATAACAATTATCATAGACACAAATCATGAGGCCTAATGACTTCTAATCAATCATCACCATGCAAGGTAGTACAGTCACCTTGAATTAATCAAAATTTGGGCCAACCACCGCAGTGGCTCTTCCCACCTAGTCAATCCCTTTGCCACGCAAAAAAGAGTGGCTGAAGAACAGCAAGACCCCCCACCAATGTCTATATCAGGTAATGCTCAAAGCAATCTTGTACCTGTCTCAGCTAAAAACTTACAAGGCCATGTGTTCAGTTCTATGAGGGTGAACCATCCTTCATGAGCGTTGAGGACATCTAAGCCTTGGGTACCCAGGTTCTGGCCATCAAGTCTTGATGGGCACAGGAATGATTAAATGGACTTCGAGGAGAACACCTTACCACATCCAACGCCCCTCATCCAAATCTATACACAACTTGGGGAGGAGCCCTAGAAGGTACTCCCTTCCCCATGGCCCCATCTCACGAGTCGATGTCTAACATAAATGTACCTATGCCAAGGCACATACCGTTGAGGCTAGTTGCTCCGAGCCCACCACACATGCCCGCTATAGGGCCTTACGAGGCCCGGACTAGCAAACCTAATTCCTATTCAGCTAGCAAACTTCTAGAATCCACCCCAAGGGCCGCCGCCCAGCAATGGGAGTTGGCGGGACCACGCCATCCCCTCAAGCACCTCCGCCTCCACCACAAATAGTACTCATCACAGATGAGGCAATGAGGATCCTAGTGCAAGCACTAGGAAGGAGGGCCGCACCACAAGTGGTCATGGGAAGAGACACTAATGCTTCACGAAGCCATCTGGTCACGATCTTGAAGCTTATCACTGATTTTTTAGGAGAAGGTTTCCTATCTCCCACATTGAAAGGTTCGAGCAGATCTATGAGATCTTTCGAGATATTAGTGACCTAGATAAAGTAAGGTAGGCCAATGGTATAGGGCCCTAGGAGGTCAGGAAAAGATCAATTAAGAAGTCCTTTATAGTGGGATTCATTCCCACTAGACTGAATTGGAGTCCGACCAACCAGTTGTATGAGGTTAAGTAAAAGGAGCACGAAACCCTACAAGAATACATTGTAAAGATTACGCACCTAAATTCCCACTGTGAACCGCATAAAAGGATGAGCGATGAATGGCTTTTGTCTTGATTCCTAATTGGATTAAGGGATGCCAAGTAGCATGATCATCTGTTTACCCTAAATCCCACATCCTTCAAATTGTGCAGGAAGAACGTCGTGCTCCTGGATGACAATAAAGAACAACCAAAATAATCACTTGTTGCTCCTTCTATAGTCTCTCATACTGGCAGGACAATTGGCACTAAGGATGCCCTTGAAGTGGCTAAGGAATGAACATAGACGAGGTAGCCATGGATCTACTAAATCAAGTGGCTCAATGGCTCAAAAGGGTGGGCTAGGTAGAGAAGGCCCTAGCAATCCACACTGATTTCCAAGGCAAGACAATGTGTGATGTGGAATATGCACAGCCCATGCATGGGCAACCACCCTACAAATGAATGACCTTGCCTACTACCAAGGTCGGCGCTTTACTATGCTCATTATGCCACATGGGGAAACCATGAGACTTCACGTGTGATGTGGAATATGCAAGGGAAATCACCCTATGAATGAATGTCCTTGCCTACGAGCAAGGCTAGCACTATACTATGCTCATTGTGCTAGATGGGAAAACCATGAGACTTTGTAGTGTAGCTACCCCAAGTGCAATCAAGCTACAGGCACAACCAGCTGGATACATGCAGACAGGGATTACATTACTACCAATTCATGATAGATATGATTCAACGAGCATTCAATCTCCCTACCATCTCCCAATCATTTTCTAAGTTGTGAACCATGGAGAAGAGGTTGGCCATAATGGTCAAGGACAACACAAAGGCGCATAAGGGTGGCATCCCTATCAACCTCATCCAAAACACGACACTGGCCAAAGCAGTTGGGCTGTAACCTTGCTTGTTCAAATCCAGCTCACAGAGCATCACATTGTGGTGATGTCCAACTTCTTGGCCCACCTCCACAAACCTGAAGAGATGAACTGGGCGGACTTCTTCTACCAAGAAATTATCAGCATCTGCACACGTGGCGAGAAAGTCGGCAACCCAATGTTCCTAATGCCCATCATCCATCACTTATCCAATGACCCTATTCTAGAAGGTTATGGTGATGTGGTAAGGGAAGTCAATTTTCTCACAGCTCCCTCCATAAAATCTACGCTAACAAGGCCCTTGCCTAAACAAAGAAGAGAAGAGCAGAGCCAATAGGCCCAGGAGGAAGCAGTTGCTAAGAGGCAGCAAGACAAAGAAGTCGTGAGGAAACTACAAGAAGAGGTAGAGGCACAACAACTCAGGGAAGAAGAACCAGCAAAGAAACAATGCCAAGACCTTCTCTAGCAACAATAGGAATTGGAATGACTCTGGGTAGAGGAAACAAAAAAGAAAGCAATTGACAGTGCTGAACGCCTTTGACACAAGCCAGATCAGCTGAAGCGGCCCTTCGGCCAAGTGGAAGAGATAATCGAGTGGACCCAGGAGCCACATGATCCCAACCTACCTTGATAGCCAACAGCTAGCTCAGGCCAAGAGACTTTTCAACCCCTATTTAGACCCAATCTCTATCAGCATGGAATTTGGCACTTCTAGTTCCTACACTTCTGCGGCGAGGTATCAAAATTTATTGACCGAAGACACCTAGCTCGGGTACAAAGAGATGGCCTTCATGGAGTCCATCACTACCTTAACAGTTGCCACACGGAACATTCTTCAAAAGCGACAAGAAATTTTTATGGGACATAATATGGTGCTATTTCAGACCAACAACAAACTCCAACAAATAGAAGCGGCTCTCCAAAATGAAAAAGCAGAGCACTAAGTAGTGGAGGCCAGTAGACTCTAGGCCATAGAGAGCAACAAGAAGCTAGAGTAGGAGCTGCAACAAACCCAAGAGGGCCTGACCATAGATCCGTCGCTGTAGAAATGATACCCTCTAGATGGACTACAAGGACGTACATCGATAAGAGACTCTAGATCAAGAGCAATATGCCTGCATCCAAGAAGAGAAAAGGGCCTTGGAACTTCAAGTGCAGCAATAGGTTGCACTCATTGACCAGCTGCATGCAATGATCCAACAACGCCAAAATCAAATCCATTCTTAAAAGATCCCCATTACACATTAGTCACCGCTGGACTACACAATATAAATGCTTGCAGAATTAGTAGAATCCGTCAACATGTAGCACACATTCGTGATAGTTGCCTATGCACCTAATAGTGTTGTAAGACAACAGAAAATTGAAGATAAGTACCTAGGGATATTTGTAGCAATTCAAAGAGCTAGAGAAAAAGTGTTTAGGCTGAAGCAAATAGAGCTTGAGATATTGGCCATGGCACTACATTGAATGTAAGTTTTTCCTTTAGAGAATAATGATGCATTTAAGCAAGTAATCTACAATCCTAGATGAAGATCCATAGAGTAGTTCAACGTAGAGTAGGCCAGTGGACAAAAAAGCCCAAGAAAAGAAGTCCCAAGCTTCACCAAACTAAGAGTAGAGAAATAAGAGCAGACAACTAAGACCAAAGAAGAAATACTAGGATGCTCTTTACTAGAGTAACGAATGAATATTCGACAAAAAGACAATAACATGCAGCATTGTAGATGAGCCGATTGAAAAGGCGAGCAAGCATGATTTAATGATACCCCTAATCTTAAATTTTTACATTTTCTCATGTAATTGATAAACCCCCTCTTGCATGTATACAAATTTCAATCTTAAAATTTAGACACCCCTCCATAAATCTTTACATATAAATTACAATGATTTGCTATTTTATAAATCCCCTCTTGCATGTAAACAGCATGTCCCCCTCTTAAAAAAATTACCCCTCCGTGCATTAACGTGTTGTTTTTTGAGTGACCCACCCAGGGCAGTACATGAAGGAAGCGTGATGGAAGAATAAGTTGGAGGAAGAGCTAGAAGCAACACAAACGTCTCTGTTGTGGCCATCCATATAGATAGACAAAGAATGTTGGCCCAAAAGTCTTACCCAAAATAAAATGATTTCCACTTTAAACCCCACTTCCCCTCACCATACCCTTACTCTTACCTTACGCCAAAATCATTAAATCCCACTTGGCCCCTAACATTGTGTCCATTATTTAACACCTTACACATTCCCCATAGAAAGTGAAAAAACCCACCTGCATGCTTAGAGGGATTCCCCACCACGATGGTTAGTAGCACTAGGTTAGCCCTACTAGTAGCAATATTGTAGTGCCTAATAGGGGTTTGCAAGGCTATAGGTGCACTTAATGTGGCATTTTCTTGCTAGCCTAGCCTTGGGATGCTAGAAGGGAAGACGGTAGTATCATAAGTGATCTTGCAGAACTTAAGAGAAATTGTCCCTTTCAATCATAAGTGTCGAAGAAACGTCGGCAACAGATTTGAGCAATACGTGGAGATGCTTTTGCCTTTAGCTAGACTCATCAGCCTCTTGCTAGGTCCCTAGCGGGGGGGCCTAGCTTTCTAGAAGCTTCATCGTCCTACTTAGACTTTTAGGATCCCAAAAAATTGTGTTTGCCTTTTGAAGGCCACCCATTGAGTGGGTAGTTGAAACATTTTTCTCGTGAACAAGGCTGAGTGGAGGTTGAACACGCGCCATCTAAGGTTGGGTTTACAGTACCCCCAGTCATCCTCCAAAAGGTGTTGAGATGGGTTGCTGTCCTCGTTGGCCCAATAGGAAGGACACGAGCCTGATCCTGACACAAAAGATTTGTCTACCTGGTCTATGAAGGCCGCCCCCACTCCATAGCCAACCCTCCGATTGCTACAAGATTGGCCCATTCCATCTCCTCCAACCACTACCAAGTTGGTGACATAAATTAACAGCCTAATAACCAGTGGGTGGTGTGAACCACCACACCTAGCGGCAATCCTCCAATTCTATTTTCTCCTCCATAGGTGGGCAGGTGGTCTGAACCCACTCGAACACAAACTATTTCCTCTATCCACTACACTAATCAAAACACTGACGTAATGAAATGGCAACACCCTCCATAGAATGTGACCACTAGGTTGTGTGAACGAGAGCCATCCTCCAAAAGAGTTTCTTTGGCCATGGCCGAGCAGGTGGTGTGAACCTTGCCTTAGTGCTAGGCATGAATAACTAATATTTTAGAAGAGGACACTGTGACAGCCCAGTGGTAGGGCTGCTTGCCTACCAGGGGGTGGCCCACATTGGACCCAAATAGTACTTGATCGTCGAGTTCCAAAAGAGTTTCATAGGCGGGTGGGCCTTATTGCTAGGTATGAATTAACAAGGTGAAGCAGTCAATGAGCTAAAGGCTAAGCATGGCCACTACCATACGTGGTTGCAATTGACAAGTTGGAGGGTGAGCATGGCGACTGGCTATGACCCCTCTGGTTTGCCTGTGGTTAGGCTTCGATCGTGGGGCTAGGTTAAGTTAGATAAGTTAGATAGATTGAAAGCTTAAGCTAGCGATATATTATGTATATGCTTGATTAAGCTCTGATTGATGGAAAATTTCAAGCTCTAGATAAAATTGGTTTTCAGTCATGCCATTTTTCTATGTGAAAATAGAAAAATGTTGGTGCTGGTACGATGCTCAATTGAGCTATGGATCAAAAGTTATGGATTTAAAAAATAAAGTATAAGGTGCATTGGGCACTTGGTGTTAGCAAATTGCATACATGCAAGAGAATAAAAAAGGTGAAAAAGAAGTCAGTGGAAAGGGTGTGTAGGAAGACTCTAGGAGATAATGAAGTTAAAGGAGGAAGGGAGAGGGAGAGAGAGAGAGAGAGAGAGAGAGAGAGAGAGAAATAGCAAGTGGAGAGTTGGACCAATGATAAAATTCTGAAATTCCACAAAACGAAAAATCCTAATTTCGCTTCTTATAGAATGGGCCTTCACTTAGGGCGGGTTCAGACTAGAGGCTCTTGGACACCGTGCAAAAAAAACATGAAGGGATGTTATATTTGTTGGACCCATCAGCGTAGCGGGCCGGGACGCTCAGAGAAAATTTTCTTGTCCGGGGTAGGAAGGCTGCTCACACGCTGAAAGATTTAACATGCGAAGTATGTTTATTGGGTAACGAATCTGCACCATCGGGCTCACAGCCATTCCCTCAACCACTTAGCCAATAAACGTTGGTTGTAATTAAGAGCGATAAGAATTTGCGTCGGGTGGTTCTGGTGTGAACCACCACACCGGCAGACATGCCGGGTACAGGAGGCCTCTAGTGTGAACCGCGCGTGAGGCCAAGCCAAGGGGAGGCCAATAATAATTTAGAAATAGAGAATATTCTCAACTTTTCTCTTCATCTTCTTCATCTTCATCATCATCTTCATCTTCATTTAACAACAAGTAAGACCATCGCCATAGCCAAGCTCCATCGCCATCGCCATAGCCATAGCTCACATCCAAGCTCTGTTTGCTCGCCATTGCTTCCCCTCTCATGGGCTCCCCTGCTCCCCAGAACCTCGGCAGAGTCGCCATCAAACGCCTCCAGAAAGAGCTCGTAGAATGGCAAACCAGTCCTCCCTCCGGTTTTAAGCTCAATCCCACCGATGATTTGCAAAGGTTAGCTTCCTTCCTCCACCTTTCATCAGCCCTCTACCCCCTCCGGATTTTGAACCTCCGGAACTTTTCCCTCGTAGATGGACCATCGAATTCACCGGGGCTGCTGGTACCTTTTACGAGGGCGAACGTTACCAGCTTCTAATCGAGTTTCCGGAGAAGTATCCTATGGATTCTCCGCAAGTAAGCACCACTTCTGTTTCTTTTGTGGATGCTCTCTTCTTGCTTAGCTATCGTTAAGTTCTTTTGGATAATAAACGTTTCTTATGTACAGGTGGTTTTCGCTGGTTCTCCGCCTTTGCATCCACACATTTACAGCAACGGTCACATCTGCCTTGGTAGAGTTCTCCTTCTTCCAAGCCCCCCCAGACTTTTGACTTAGTTATCGCTAGAAACATACTAATCACTTGTTTGTGGCATACTCCCGATGGCCAATGACGCTATAAGTCATGTGTGCATGCAATGTGGCATTTCCAATCGCCCAGAGATTGACAGAGGTTGCACAGGCTGAACATTTACTTGTGACACAGGACATGGCCAATATCTGGCAGCGTGGGCCAGATAGGGTGCTACTGGATACACCGTACAGGTTGCAGAGTTTCCCTCAGGCTGTAACTGCAGTTGCCACTTGCGTTGCGTTTTCTGTTGGACGTGCATGCAGGCAGAGAGAGAGAGAGCTCTTAATGTCCATGACGGATGCCAGGACTTTTGATTACTTTTTTCAGCTTTCAACTAGTTGACTGGTAGACATCAGGAAACTTTATGCGAAAATAACTTCTTGACTGTGACTACAATCGTTTGAGAAGAGGAGGAAGAAAAGAAACCTTTTACTTTACAGGACATGGCACTCCACAATGGAACCTGAGGCAAGGGTTGATACACTTTTGCCTTGTACCGTCCATGGATCTTTTGGAACTAAAGACAGAAATATACAACTGGAGCGCCATGTCCACAGAGAGAGAGAGAGAGAGAGAGAGAGAGAGAGAGAGAAAGAGAGAGAGAGAGAGAAGTAGAATTTATTTTCATCCTCGGGGGGCCAAAAATGACCCATGGGACCTAATCTTCAGTACAAAAATCTCCTTCGATGTGGAGGGGTCAAGAATTTTCAAGTTCTTGACGGTACGAAAAAAGACGGGTGACAAAAGATCCCAATGTTGCCGGCGGGGCAATGGTGAGAACTGATGAGAGCTGAGTGGTGTCTACCAGTATCTGTTGGTAGTAGTCCTTGATATGTGTATATTTGGGGCATTGTAGGGCTACATGTGCCTCTGTCTCGACTGTCTGTGAATCACAGAATCTGCAAACTCTGGCATGTCGTGGCAAATTCAGCCAAGCTCCTTTCTCTATTGCCAAGGGGTGTGATCGTGTGCGGAATCTGGCAATATTCCTGCGATAGAGAAGAGGGATGGGAGTGCTGATGTATGGCTGAGCAGAGGCATCTGATGTCATGAATGATGACCAGCATAGGGGGGAGAGAGAGAGAGAGAGAGAGAGAGAGAGAGAATATTTTCTAGCACTTCCTTACAGAGTTTGGTAATTTCTGCTATCATCATGTACTGCTTTTGTCCTCCTTATGTTTGTGTGCTGTGAAAAAGCATGGAGGTGTCTCTCTCTTTATTTCGATGTAGTGTGCCAGCAATAAAGGCTCTGTTGTTAACCGAGAAGCTGCCAATCAACTCATTCAAAGTGTGAAGTTATGCATCTAGGATCTGCTGATTTTGTGCCCAAAAAAATCCAAGAGTTTCTATCTATGGCAAGGACCTCTTTCAAAGGCTTTTTTAAAGAATTTGCTGGCAAATTCTTAAAAAGATGCTGGCATTGCTAGAGTACTTTGTCATTTCTCATGTGTGTGAAATTTCCTTATTTCAGCCTTATGGTGTATTGCTTCCTTGTTAGGTCTTTGCTGAACTTAGTTGCATTGCCTTTCAACTGCTGCTTGTGTTTCTGCACTTCAATCTTTCTTAGGCATATCTGAATTTGACTGTGCAGAGAGAGAGAGAGAGAGAGAGAGAGAGAGAGAGAGAGAGAGACTGAACAATCATTACCCACTGGCAGATATTTTATATGAATCCTGGTCTCCTGCAATGACGGTCAACTCTGTATGTATCAGCATCCTTTCCATGTTGTCAAGTGCACCAGCAAAGGTAACATTTACAGTTTTAAATCCTACAACCATTCAGCTAACTATCTGCTGTTAAAAGGTGCTCCCTCCAGGTCTTTAATCCTAAAAGGGATGCTACGTGTGAGTGAGTTGAAAAAGCCCCAAAACATCCAGACTTTCCTTGGTTAAATTTTTGGTAGATTGTAGAGGTATGCTCATGTTGATTTCTTTAAATGTTCGAGTAGGTTTCATGTGCTAAATTTTTAACAGATAAAACCTACTGTATGCTATGTTGTAAGTTTTATCAGTACGAAGACTTTGTATAAATGGATGCTCAGTATGTGTGGGTGTGTGGATTTGTATGTGAGAGCATATTTTTATACTATGGTCTCAACACCCACTGTTGGGCGTTGATGACGTCAGTGGGGATGTCATAGCTAGTCCCTGCTATGCATGATGGAGTTCATGGTTTTCAACCTTGTGAGTGACTATCATGAGATTGAAACTGCCCTATGTTGTGTTTTTAGAGGATGAGTTTGGGAATGTTCCTGGATTCATCTAGGTAGATGAAATTTTCATACTATGCATTTTCTAATTTAATTCTTCCAAGAGGTCTAGACTCCAGATATGCTTATCTGTGGGGGATATACGTTTGAGGTTGGATGTCCTTGCTTTTTGGTCCACCCTTTAGATGATGCATCGATGGCCTAAAGTATTTGGGTGGATTCATATGTAGCAAATTGGAGGCTTTTATCGTAAGAAGAAGATGTTGAGGCTTGCTTTCTATCTTACAAAGGTCTATCTTAAGTGGTGCATTGCCCTGTCAGCTAGATTGTCTAAAGATTTTTGCTCAGAAATGCTTGTTGGGGAGAGCCTAAAACGAAATTGTAGTCTTCACAAGCAATTGTAGCTTAAATGAAGAGAATGTGGACTACTTTTTGATTAGCCTTTGTCACGGCTGCCTTTCACCTCTCCAGTGCTGACATAATTCAAGTACAAAGATCTTTGTATAAATGGATGCTCAAGTGTGTGATATGTATGTGTGAGAGCATAGGGCGTTGTGACATGTCGTAGTAGCTAGTCCCTGCTATGCATGATGAAGTTTATCGTTTTCAACCTTATGGTTGATTGTCATGAGATTGAAACTGCACACTGTGTTGCTTTTTGATGTTAGAGGTCAACATCTCCTGATGTCACCTAGAGAGAGGGCCTTGCTTGTGGGTGCGCCCACCCAGTGAGTGAGGGTAGCGTACAGAGTGAGGGCCTGTGTTGTGGGTGTGCCCGTCCCCCTGTGAGGGTAGTCTAGGGCTGTGTGTAGGAGGGGCAGCCGGCTATGGAGGAGCCTAGGGAGTTGTCTCTCAGATTTGCAGGTCGGCGGGAGGGCAGAGGGCACAGCCCCTCATATAGGCTGGAGCAGCTCCTTGGAGGGCTAGGGGCAGTCGACCCTAGGGCCCTGCCTGTTGGCTGGCAGGCCCAGGCTTTGGGGCCTTGTGCAGCCCTATATAGGGGGCTGTAGAGTCAGCCCCTTGGGCTGAGGGTTGGCCCACATTGGCAGGCTGGTCGGTCCTGCCCCTTGTGCTGACTAGGAGGCTGGGGGGCTATATATAGCCCCCCCCCCCCCCCCCCCCCCTTTGTTTTGAGCAGTTCATTCCAGTGTCTGGTGGAGGACGGTTGAGCTCTCGAGCAGCCTGTGTTTGCAGAGGCTTTCCCCCAGTTGTAGTGGGGTTTTCTCCAGAGATCACTTGCAGTTCTGTTGTGCCTTTCTCTCCTCTCTCTCCTTCTTAGTTTGGTGTGTGTGAGGCTCTCTCTCTCTCTCTCTCTCTCTCTCTCTCTCTCTGTCTCTCTCTCTCTCTCTCTCCCGTTCAATTATGCTGCATTTCACCTTTGAGAGAGTGAGTTTGTGCATGTTCTTGGATTCATCTAGATATATGTAGGAAGAATGAGTTGCCTTTCCTGGAGACTGCTCAGGGGAATGGAAAAAGAAACATTGGAGCATCATCCCTGCTTTTTACTTTGATTCAAAGCAGTAGGTCTATATATTTCAGAAGCTTCAGGATATCCGAAAACTGCTAAGGGGTATGGAAAAAGAAACACGGGAATAACATACCTTTTGTTTCTGTTTTCTTTGAAAGCAGTTGATAGGGTCAATATATTTCAGGAAGCTTGAAACCTTGTGCAGAAATAGATAAGAATACAGTACTGTGTATCTAGTGAAGGCTCAAGGGCCATTAAGTCTTAGCTCTTGCACTTTTGCTGTTTTCAGAAGCCTGAGTTTACCTGAATTGCACTTGAACCTCTACCTGATTGATGACTTCTTTACCTCTTAGGCATATCTCACTTGGGATACAAGGTCTATGGTGATGTTTCTTGAAGGTTTAACCAGTGGCTTTGGTAGTATTTCTGGGGAGTGGATTTTTAAACATAGTTTTTTCCATACGTTACCATACACATACGTCATACGAGTATGGAAGTATGATTGGAATATGGTCAGCCAAATTTACCCAGAAAACATTTGGGAAAATATACATTGTACACACATTGACATAGAGCTATAAAACTTTCAACTTGAAACTTCAAATTTCAAACTTGTATTAATATTAAAGTCATGAATCATGATTCATGAAAGTTCAAAGAGTCCAGCCTCCAAAGACCAGAGTCATCTGGAATTTGGATTTTGATACATAGTGTCAATGATAGATTAATACTACACCAAACATCATGATCAAAGGTGGTAGGTAGCAGAGACTTGGAAGTAGGTAATACACCAAAACATCAAAGGCAAAACATCATATAAGAAAAGGCTGCCACAGCCCGAAAATAAAGCTGAAAATTGAAATGCATCACAATTCAGAACCGATGAGGCTCAAGCCTCAAGCTGCATCCTCATTCTCTTGCTTATCCTCATCCTCATCCTCATTTGCATCAGTGCCATCCTCCTCCTCCTTGAGACCATCCTTGAGGCCAACCACAGCCAAAGTCGGCCAACAGTGTATGGAGTACGGATTAGCAGCGTACGGATTAGAATAGTGCTAAAAAATGTGTTTTCTAAGGTTTTGGCCAGGCACAAAATCGATCCCCCCCCCAACACAAAAACAAAAACAAAAACAAAAACCAAAAAAAAAAACTCGTACGGAATATAGTACGTATGGATGGAGTACGGAAAAATTACCCGTGCACGTACGGACCTAACTATGTTTTCAAATTATTGCTTGCTTCCAGAGGGGGAATTTTGGTTAGCTTCCTTCTTGAAAACTTTTAACCTTAGAAGTGCAGTGCAAACAGATCCAACAGTCAAGAGTCCTTTTCCAGCTTAGTTGGGCCACACACCCGTCATTATGGAGTTAAGCGTTGTGTCTTACTACCATCTTCAGAATCTACTAGGGGGAGGAAACCCACATCACGTTTTTCAAAACATCAGGGAGATTTAAGTTGCGCTGTAAGTAAAGCTTCTTATTGTTGTCAATTTGGTTCTTCCATAATAGGTAACTTTAGTGAGTTCTGCAATGATGGGTAACGAGATAACCTAATCTAGGCGTTTACCTGGCACAGTGTCATACATTTGCAATGTTTATTGTCTCTATGATATAGTGAATTCTGGTGGTGTAGACATTTGAAGATGATTTTTCTTCTTGGAATCTATATGCATCATTTTTACACTTCTGTATTTCATGGACAGGAAAGACCTGCAGATGATGATCGATATGTGAAAAATTGCCGCAAGGGCAAATCACCCAAACTTACGTCTTGGGAGTTCCATGATGACAAGGCCTAATAGAGCCTCACTGTGTGACCATGCTAGACACATGAACAGGTGAAACATCCTTCCAAATTTATCTGGCTTCGTAAGTATTCCTGGAAGTTGTCAATAGCAGCTTCTACGAAGTATTTTAAGTCACAAATTTTGTGCTTGTAATATTATAAGTCAAAATACTATGAGCACATCTCATCTTCTCAGATGACAAATTTCAGCTCTGGAAATCTACAGCTAAGCTCCATGGAGTGGATAGTTTTAAGAAAAGAAAGGGGACTGGGGTGTGTCAGCATGAGATATCAGGGGTGTAAGGGATTTTGATGTGCTTCCTGGAAGTTGTGTAGCTAGCAGTAACACCAGAACACAGTTGTATGAAGAAACAGTGACAGTTGTGCTAGAAGCCCAAGTCCTCATTTAGAGTACACAGTTTTGAATACCATGCTATTGTTAATGGAGAACTCGAGAAATCAGTACTTGAGTGAACATGGTATGGAATACTCTGCCCTCTGCCCTGTTTGATGTATTAGCTGTTCATTTTGTTTGCTCATCTGGTTTTTTTTGGCTCACCTCATTTTGTTTGCTTTGTACATCATGATTCTGTGTTTTTTTGTTCTGTTTTTGGTTTCTTGTGTCAAAGGTAAAGATCTGATTTGATCTCCATTTCTATATGCTTCTAATCCTACCAGGAACATATGAGCATAGCCAAGGTAGCTTCGCTTGTTTATGTTTTGCATCAATTGGATTTAGAAAGGCATACTCTTGTATTTTGTATGCTCTATGAGAAGACATGAAAGGACATGCTTCTGTCTAGTTGCGATTGTGAGGCTTTAAATCTAGTCTCAAGGATTGGTCACAAAGATTCTTCAAATCGCCCTCTCTCTAACCGTTAGGATGAGGCAAGAGAGAGAGAGAGAGAGAGAGTCTGATGCTAAGCAGTTGATGCCCTTAAGCCAAGCCTGCGATTCACGCGTACTGCCATAGGTTGAGGGGTGAGGAAAATATTATGCCGAGCTCATGGCAATGGTGCAGTCAGTCTTTACATGTGGACTTTAGAACAGCAAAAATCTGAATTTGTACGATTGGATATGTTCTAGTCTTACAAAGGTATATATAGTCTTTACATTTGCATTGTCAACGCTTTTGAGGGAGAGAGGGTTGGCAGGTGGGAGGGATGCTGTCTTTGATGCTAGGTAAACATGTTCTTATGACAAGCCCACGGTTATCGCGTGCACTGTCATGGCCTAAGGTGAGTAAAACATTAAGTCGAGCTCATCGCAAGCTAAAGGTGGAGTCTTTACATTTGCAGTATCAAGCCTTTTTGATAGGAATATACATTTCATTTTTGTGCCATTGGGACTTTGTAGATGTTATACTAGCAACTTTTACTAGATGCTTATTTTTCAACCTTTAAGCTCGCGCACGCAGTCAGCATACATGCGTGCTTGTGTGCATACATATATGTTTGCATGTGGGCGCACATGATGCAGGAGAGGTGAATGGTAGAATCCTCAAGAAAAATGTGCAACTCGTAGTAAGAGCTATTTTAAAAATTGATAAATGGTTGATGAGCAGGATTGATGAATTGTATCATAAAAAAGGTAAACTTTTCATTGGGGTTGCATCTACTCCTTTTAAGCAAGTCTTATTTTCCTTAGTTGGGACATCTTCCCCCGTGCTAACTAGATGCCCAATTTTACAAGAATACCTTTGCTATGCTAATATCTTTAGATTAGTCAAATCTTGAAAACCATTTGATGCTTCAAGTGGCGCTTGTTTTCACTCTTATTGATTAACTTGGTGGTGATGTTTTTGAGAATGGCTTTTATCAAGGGATTTCTAATGGCGTGATAAAAAATTTGTATCACATGATGCTTTTGAAAACAACTAGTTACTTAATTGTTTCAAGATATTATATGGCTTACTAAGGTCATGCCATAGTTTCTCTTTTTGCTCCATGACCATCCCTTTTTCTTCTTGTAGGTTAATGTGAGAGAGAGAGAGAGAGAGAGAGAGATCTCATTATGGACTCTGAAGCTTTCCTTTTTCATTGAGACATTCAAGGCCTTATGTTTATTCAATAGGCTATAAAGATTATGATTTGATCATTATAGGAAGGAGAGCATGACAACACCATGGAAATTGTATAATGTGGACTAATGGAGGGTGGTGTATCACTCTTTAGGTTTGCTTATGCTTAGGATACTTTTAAGGGACACACTCTAGGAATCATTGCATGGTAATTGCATTGGTTTAGTTGAATTTGAAAAGAGAAAATGTCAATTTGATGTGTTTTATTTATATTTGGTCATGTAGTTAACTATATGATTGGCTTAAAGTATTAAGGATGGCGTAAATTGCATCATCTAGATAGGGCAATAGGGGTAAATCTTAACCCTAAGGGGTTCACATATATATATATATATATATATATTCATGTTTATGTTCAATACAAGATAGTGTACAACTTAGTCAATCCCTTGTGCACTCCTCTTTCTCCCTCTCATTTTCGCTATCATGGTATCAGAGCAGCACATCAGTCTTCTAGACATTCTAGCATCAGTCTAGCCATTCTGCATTGTATCATGCTTGGATAAAAAAATAATCACACGTAAGTCTCGACATGCAATCACATGCCACTGTGGTGGTTCGTAATTAATATTGGGACATTCAAATAATTGTGAAGGAGATGCCATGTAGATGATTGGTAATTAAGTGATAATTAAATCGTGTGTATGTCAAAGTAAATTGCTTGTTTTATCTCAAAAATAGTTGCCATGTAAGTTCGGCATGCAATCACATGCTACTGCGATGGTTGGTAATTAACATCGATACGACTAAATTATCATGGAGTTGTTTTGGTGACGGGTGGTAATTAAATCGCATGCATTTCAAGAGTAAATTTCTTATTTTGTTCTAAACATAATTGTCGGCATGCAAGCTTTTCTTATTTAATCACATCCCTCACCGTGTTGGATTGGTAATCTTAATTGTATTAAAAATAGATTGCATGTAAGTCTAGTATGTAATCACACGCCATATGAACATTGGGATGTCAAAATAAACATGAAGGAGTTGAGAGTGCTCTGAATGAAAGCAGAGTAGAAGAGGATGAGAGAGTCAGAAGAGGGTTGCACAAGTTTTGGTAGGTGCAGAACATCCTAATCTTCTATGTCATCTATATATATGCGCGTTTGAGTATTGTACATAACCGAGGTTAAGGCACACTGATCTTTAATCCTTAACCTTTCACTTAAAGACCAATGTGAAGGGAGAATAATCAGTGAACATAGTATCCAATGTCCATCAATTCACGACTAGGTAGACTCATTGTCAGCATATTTGTAAGGTTATTATTTGTATGAACCTTGACAAGTTCTATGCACTTGTCCTTAAGTGTCTCCATGATGAAATGGTGTTTGACCTCAATGTGAAATTGGATAGCCCTCATGGAATCATTATGTAATGTCGGTACATCTGTATGAATCCTCAAATCTTTCACTAGGCGATCAAGCCATATAGCCTTCTTGCAACTCTTTGTGGTTGCAACATACTTAGCCTCTGTGGTAGGCAAATCAATGTACTTCTGTGTGCGAGACATCCGTAACATTGCACCACCTGCAAAGGTGAACACATAACTAGAAGTGGATCTCTTGCTATCCTTATGCTTTGCATAGGATGAATTTATGTTCACAAGTACATGCATCTCTCTTATGCTAAAGTAGATGCACATCTCCTTGGTATCCTTCTGTACCTCATGATGCACTTAACAGCCTCCCAATGCCTCTTTTTTGAATTAGTCATATATCGGCTAACAACTCCCATTGCAAATGCAATGTTCGATCTAGTATCTATCATAGCATACATAAGACTCCCTATGGTTGATGCATAAGGAACCTTGGCCATCATGGTTCTCTTCTCATCTGATTTGGGACTATCTACCTGACTCAGTTTCACATATGAAAGCAGTGGAGTACTTTCTTCCCCTCCTCCATATGGAAACACTGCAATACTTTTGTAACATATTCCAGCCAAAGGAGTTTCTTACTCCTGTCATGCGTGATGCGCATACCAAGAATATGACCTGCAAGTCTTCAAATCCTTCATGTCAAAGGTCTTATGTAACTTGGCCTTCAATGCATCGAGCTCATAAGTGTTCTTGCTAACCAAAAGCATATCATCTACATAAAGTGCTAGGAGTATCAGGCTATCATCCTTAGACCTTTTAGTGTAGAGGCAATGATTAATCTCACTTCTTTTGAAACCCTGGGATCGAATAAAAGCATCAAACTTCTTATATTATTCTTTAGGTACTTGCTTAAGGTCATAGAGACTCTTTTTTTACTTGCAAATCAAATTCTCTTTGCTCTTTTCTTCAAAAACTTTGGGTTGTACCATGTAAATTTTCTCATGCAAATCCCCATCATGCAAGAAAGTTATCTTGACATCCATCTGCATAAGCTCTATATTCTTTGTTGCCACAAGTCCAAGTACACATCTAAGTGTGATCATATTCATAAACGAAGATAAGATCTCATCAAAGTCCACACCCTTCTCTTGCTTAAAGCTTTTAGCAACCAAACAGACCTTGTACTTAGGCACATCATCACCTGTGACCATCTTGTAGACCCATTTACATTGCAATGCTTTCTTTCCATATGGCAAAGAAACAAAGTCCCAAGTTCTATTTTTCATGAGTGAATTAATCTTTGATTGTGTAGTATACTTCCACTTGCATTGATCCTCGCGCACAATAACCTTTTTCTAGGTAGAAGGCTCCTCGTAATCAGTAAGCATCACAGAGTCTGCCCCTGGAACAAATCTCTCAGGCGGTCTATATAGTATAGCTGATCTTCTTATTTTAGCTTACTGTTCCACTTGTATATTAGCCTCATTGGCTCAATATTTTCATCAATAAATGATCCATCATTTGCGCTTGATCCTATGGGAGTATCTGGTTGCATCATTTGCTGCACATTCGATGCATGAACAACTTGCTATCTATCAACATATGCAAGTGGATTCACATCCTGGAAAGTGATCCTTCTCATTTTCATATCCCTCATGGGTATCTTATGCATCTTCTTCTCATTAAAGATCACATCATGGCTTTGTATGATCTTCTTTGCTTCTGGATCTTAGAGACGATAGCTCGTCTCTCCACTTTGACCATAATCCATATTTTCTAGACTTAGGATCTAGCTTCTTCTAAAGCTCTTTTAACACATGTGCATATGCCTAATACCTAAATATACAAAAATGAGAGTAAGAGGGCTTCTTACCACTCCATGCCTCTTCAAGGATACCACCATCCAAACTCTTACTAGGTGATCTATTGATCACACGCATTGCAGTCTTCATTGCCTCAGCCTAAAAATCGCTAGAAAGACTTGCATTGGAAATCATACATTGCAACCTTTTTTGAATGGTGCGGTTCATCTTTTCTGCAATTGGATTTTGGTCTGGAGTACAAGGGGACGTGAGCTCCCTCTTTATCCCATGTCTATCACAAAAATGCTGAAAGTCATGAGAGATACTCTCCATCATTGTCAGTCCTGTAGTCATTTAAGCGTTCTATCTGACTGATTTTCAACCAAAGCCAGCCATTTTTGAAATACTTGGAACACATCGCTCTTTTGAGACAACATAAGCACACACTTTTCTAGTTGCATCATCAATGAATGTCACATAGTATTCAGCCTCGCCTGATGACAGTGTAGGCATGGAATCACATACGTATAAATGCACAAAATCATGCTTTTCAAGATCTTTCTTTTCCCTTCTTCTATGGGTTGATTTAGCTTGCTTCCTATAGAGACAATGCTCACAAAATTCAAAGTCAGAAAAACTCAAATGTGGTACATAACATAAATGGCATAAGAGTTTCTTTCCATTCTGGCTCGTGTCCCTACCGGAAATGCCATAAAGAAGTACTTGGATGCTCGGTTATTACAACAACATGATCAGACACCCTTGATACATGTAAGGGATACAATGTCTACACTTGGGACCTCTTACCAAAACCATAGTCCTTTTGAATTTTCCCAGCTGTGAAAACCAAAGGTGGTATGAAAGCCAGCATCATCTAGTTGACCCATTGAAATGAGACTCTTGATCAGCTTAGGCACATGTCTCATATTTTTCAAAAACAATGTAGACCCATTTGTAAAAGAAAACTTTATGTTACATGTTCTCACTATATCACATGCATAGTTATTTTCAAGATGCACACAACCTGTCTTTCCATTGTCATAAGTGGAGAACCATTCCCTATGGGGAGTAATATGGAATGAAGCACTAGAATCCAAAATTCAATTCTAGGGATATGCATCATCTGAAGTGGTAAGCAACTCTACAGGTAGACTAGACATGAAGAGAATGTCATTGTCACTATCATCAGTGAGATTGCATTGATCTTCTCGATCTTCACATTTCCTTTGTCCTCCCTTGGACTCTATTCCTTCTTATGTGCACCCCAAATTGTATTTTTTTTCTTATTCTTTTGCTCCCTTTTCAACTTGTAGCAATCCTTTTTCGTGTGGTCCTTCTTGTCACAGTGGTAACACTCAATGTTCTGAGCCCTGGATTTGTTATGAGACCTCTCTTTCTTGGGACGCCCCCTTGAACTGTGATCTATCCCTTTGCACATTTAAGGTTGCATCCTTCTTGTTGCCATCCATAGACTTCAATCTAATCTCCTTGGCCAACAAGCTATCTACAACACCATCAAACTTCAGTACTCCGCCAGCTGACTCCGCCAGCTGCAGAGTTATTGATGGTTGTAGGGAAAGTATCCCAATGGCAATGAACAAAAAAGGAATATCACCTTAGTCTTTGCATCAAAATTTAGCTTTTCAGCCTGAAGCTGGCTGAAAATAATATTGAATTCATCCAAGTGAGAAGCAATGAAGATCCCTTCCTTCATTTGTAGCAGCTCAAAGAACCTATTCATGAGAGGTAAACTTTATTAGAGGAAGTTTCCTTCTCATAAGTGGCACATAATTTCTTCTACAAATCTCTCATAGTTAGCTCATTTACTACTAAGAACTCTGCATAGTCTAAGAGCATCTCACACAATCTTTCCTTCCCATTAGGGGAGATTTGGCATCCCAAAAGGGACTCTAAGAGTGTTTCCTAATTTCACGGGATTAGAGAGCAATTTGAAGTGTACTAATGAGAGTGCTCTGAGGTGTGGGTCAATGCCATGTTGAAGTTTACAAAAGCATTTAATTATGTGGAGACCTCTAATCCAGAGTTTGGACCCATGATCTTCACTCCCAGTTCTTGATCTAATCTTCAATCTAAGGGATACATTCAAATTTGAGGTAAAGCACTCCTAGCCATTAGATCAAGGGGTAGATCTAAGGGATACCATCAAAAGATAGAAGGATCAAATCTCTAACCTTGATTAACACAAATGTCTAATGGACAAGATGAGAGGAAAATGCGCTTCAATATGGGCTATAGATTTGCTAGTAGATCCAAGGGAGGAGATGAGTGGAAATGGCACTTCAAAATCTGAGCCCTAGATTTGAAAGTAGATGAAGGGATGAGATGAGGGGAAAGGACGTTTGAATCCGGATCCTTGATTTGCAAGTGGGCAATGGCGCTTCAATCCAATCCATCCAAAATGCACTTTAATCCTAGCTCTCCAAAATGTGCTTCAATCTCCACCCTCCATTAGGTGCCTCCATCTCTTCCATTGATCTTGGACTTGAATCAAGGGCTCATATTAAAACCCACCTTTCTCCTCTTAACGAGGCCTCCCCAAAGTCAAAATTTGCCTTTTGAATCCCACCAAAGTGCATCCACCATCCACTAAAGGCATCCTAGACCTTTGATTTATCCACCATCACCTCCATCCAAAGGCCAAGGTTGCCCAATTTCAAAATAAAGGTACCCATGCCAATTGAGTCAATGCTATGGGTCCCTTAGCCCGTGGGTTACCATCGTAGGTTCATTTCTAATTAAGTTAATCCATTCCTTATGAGGCCCTTTTGAGACCCCAAATCTCACCTAATGCCAGTCTTGAAATAGTGACATATGAGAGTTCCTCACACGATCCTTCCTCCCCTAATCTTAAAGTCGTGACATACAAAGCTCCTCAAATAGTCTTAGAAAGCCTGATTTGGATTCTCTCTCCAACTTTACCAAGCTAATAGATGAAGCAAATGTGAAGGATGGATACATTGTCTGTCAAAGTCAAAAGATTAACATCAGTGAAAGCATGATTGAAAAGGCGCTAGGCATTCCTAGAGGTGATTTGCAAGAACAATTCTTAGAGAAGTCATGGAAGAGATAAGATATTTTAGAAAACACCCAAACACTCATATTAGTGCAGATGGTGGAGTCAAGGTTTTGAGCTTGCCAAAGGATGTGTTGAGGCAAAAGCAAAGGTTTTACAGGAATGAGAGCAAGCTGAGGCCACTGAGAAAATGGACGAGATGGAAAAGCATAGAGGAGGAGAAGAAGAGAAGCTTATCAAGCTACTGCATCAGTAGCTTGAAGACGTTAGGATGGATGGGGAGAAAGCGAAGTAAGAGCTAGCAGGGATGAATAAAGTTCTTGAAGATCAAATAGCCAATAAGGAGGCTCTTTATCAATAGCTCTACAAAATGTAGAATGCATTGAACATTGATAAGACAAAATGATAGAGAAATAAAAAAGGGAGAATGCAGAAACCAGAGCATTGGTGCAAGTGTTGCAAGAGAGCTTCAAGTGAAGGAAAGATATAGTTTGTACAGAGAACGACCATGGTGGAGAAGAAAATGTGAATGTGCAATTTTGGAAGAATACGTACAAGCCCATGGAATTAGATTGCACTACGATGCTGCAAGAGCTTGCCATGGATTTTGAAAGTTATTACAAGCAGTCCTTCGTCTTGTCTAAAACCTAGCAAAGAGTGAATCTCTTGGAATATGCCTATAGAGAAGCTCTGCTACATAATTTCACCAAGTTCAAGAGTAACTGATAGCATAATTAAGAGCTATTGTAGAGAATGAGCATCAAGTGAAGGTGCTACAGGGGAACATTCACACCCTCAATAGTAGAATTGAGAAACATGTTGCTAATGCATAGGGTTAGATTGTGGTATTGATAGTAGAAATAGTTAAAGTGCATGACTATCCTCTTCCGTTGCATGTTAAGAAGTGCATGGTCTGCCATTTGCACATCATAGATGAGTGCATGATCCGATGGTCTGAGTGAGGCCATGCTATGCATGTGTTTTGATGTGGGGTGTTTGTGGATGCAAACTTGCTTTGCAAAGAACTTGGTTGTGGTTGTCAACTACCCACATCTTGGAAGATCAATTGTGTTTTCTTGCTACATCACAACAACCAAGGTGATAGTACAAGATGAGTGGTCACCAGCGTGGTGGTTGGTTGCATATGATATATGGGCCCTTGAGGGGTCCCCTTTAGAGGCAACGTCCATATCAACATGCCACTGGACATAAAGGACATGTCGATATAGACCTTGACCCTAAAAGAGACCCCTCAAGGGACATATCGACAATTGCATTTACACAAGCTGTTTTAGGATCACGATGGTTTCCTTTAAAATTATTACAAGATGAATCTGGTCACTAGCTTGATGGTTTTACAAGATAGGTGGCATAGATTTTATTTATCTGTATATATACACCTTTGTAAGACTAGAATACATCCAATTTTTTGGGATTACTAAAAAAGCATGGTGGGTCAATGGTTGTAAAACAAGCTTGGTGGGGATTTACTATTTGACATTTACATTTACAAGTGCAATGGTTGTAAAACAAGCGTAGTGGGAATTTATTATTTGGGATTTACATAAAATAAGCACAATGGTTTTATAACCAATGTGGTATTTGGGATTTATCCATTGTTCTAGGATAAGTGGAATACATTTTCTTTAGAATGAATCTTTTGCATTGTGTAGTCGTCTACTACTCCAAGACACTCATGATGTGCTCATGCATGTCTAAACCCATTTTGAAGATACTATTTTCCTTCTTTCATCTAGGCACAGCTTGCAATCGGAGCATAATAGCACTTACTAGATGAGAGTACACAAATTTTTTTGAACTCTTATGTAAAATTTTGTAATTGTGGCCTCTCTTGGATGTTTTTTTACTAGATAGCTCCAACTACTACATTTCACTTCGGTTAGCTTGTTCCCCAATGATCGTTAAATGCTTCCTCAACCTTGTGCTTGGGCTTGGTACACCAACAAAAAGTATGGGTCATCTTTGTTGTTCTCCCCCAAGTCAATGACAATTGCAAAGTTCTCTCTCTTCCAAACAGTCAAATCTCATCTTGTTCAAAGTAATTTTTGGCAAAATCGATGACAAAGACAACACTGTTGTGGGAAAAATTGGCAAGGCACTTCATGAAGTGCTTGCCTTGCCATCTGGCTGTGAAATTATGAAGCACATATTTTGAGATGGATTGACCAAGTGCTCTATAAGATCCCTTATCTTAGTGCTCTTATACGATAGAAGCAATCTATTTTTCTCCAATCTTTCAACATTAACATGTTCAAATCTCCTCCATTTTAGAGTAGTAAAGTTGTCTTTTCTCATTTCATTTTGGCAGATATCATATTGTCTCTTCTTCAGATTACAATCCATGCATGTGCCATGAATGCATTCAATGCACTACCGCTCCGAGTCTGCCTTTAGATAGACTACGAGCTCCCACAAAGACCTTGGGCTACAAAACTTGGTCTCCCTTGCAACACAAAATCCGGGTGGCCTATAGATTGCACATTCCCTTGCAGCATGATCTGGGTGGCCTATATATTGCACATTCACTTGCGAGACATGGGCATCTATGCTCCAACACAATTAGATCTCAAGTCATTCAAGCTTTTTGGGCTGGTTTAGGCAACCATTGTCTTGCATTGTATCAAGCATGTGTATGATGTCCTTATCCCACTACTTGTGTCCTGTCCTCTTTTTGCAGATGTCCTTATTTGGAGAGAATTCTCGTGCCAGAACATTGTCACTTTATCAATAACTTCCTTAGGATTTCTCTCCTTTTCCTATGTTTTATTGAAGCCCAAAGACTTCTCAGATCGGAATGATCCTACATTGCTTCCTGAGAGTGCTCTCAACGGAAGTAAGAACAAAAGAGGGAGGGAGAGAAACAGAGAGCCACACAAGTTTTAGTGGGTGCAAAACCACCCTAATCTTCTTTTTCATTCATTTATATATGTGTTTGAGTATTGTACATAATCGGGGTAAAGGCACAGTGACCTTTACCCCCACAACCTCCCACTTAAAGGGCAATGTGCCTTTAAGGGAGAATAACGAGTGAGCATACTATCCAATGCCCATCAATACATGACAATACTTAAACTGCTGACTAGGTAGAATCTTCGTCAGCATATCTGCAAGGTTATCATCTGTATGAACCTTAAAAAGCTCTATGTGCTTGTCCTCAAGTACCTCACTGATGAAATGATACCTGACCTCAATGTGTTTGGTCTTTGCATGAAAGTCCGGATTCCGTGCTAGCTGAATAGCACTCATGGAATCACTATGCAATGTCGGTGCACCTGTATGAATCCCCAAATCTCCCACTAGTCGATCAAGCCATATAGCCTCCTTGCAACCCTCTATGGCTGCAACACATACTCAGCCTCTGTGGTAGACAAAGCAACGCACTTCTGTGCGCGAGACATCCACGACACTTCACCACCTCCAAAGGTGAACACATAACCAGAAGTGGATCTCCTACTATCCACATGCCCTGCATAGTTTGAATCTGTGTACCCAAGTACATGCATGTCTCCTCTACCAAAGCAGATGCACATCTCCTTGGTACCCTTCATGTACCTCATGATGCACTTAACTGCCTCCCAATGCCTCTTTCCTGGATTAGCCATATACCGGCTAACAACTCCCACTGCAAATGCAATGTCTGGTCTAGTAGCTATCATAGCATACATAAGACTCCCAACTACTGATGCATAAGGAACCTTGGCCATCATGGCCCTTTCCTTGGGACTATCTGTATGACTCAATTTCACATATGGAGGAAATGCAGTACTCACTGCCTTCCCCCCCTCCATATTGAAACGCTACAATACTTTTGTAACATACTCTTTTTGTGAAAGCCAAAGGAGTTTCCTACTCCGATCACGTGTGATGTGCATACCAAGAATATGACCTACAAGTCCCAAATCCTTCATATCAAAGGCCTCATGCAACTTGGCCTTTAATGCATCTAGCTCATAAGTATTCTCGCTAGCCAATAGCATATCATCCACATATAGTGCCAAGATTATTAGGCTATTATCCTTAGCCCTTTTAGTATAGAGGCAGTGATCAATTTCACTCCTTCTAAAACCCTGGGACCGAATGAAAGCATTAAAATTCTGATACCATTCTCTGGGCACTTGCGTAAGACCATAGAGACTCTTCTTCAACTTGCAAACTAAATGCTCTTTGCCCTTTTCTTCAAAGCCTTCCGGCTGCACCATGTAAATTTCCTCATGCAAATCCCCATGCAAGAAAGCTGTCTTAACATCCATCAACATAAGCTCCATATCCTCTGATGCCACTAGTCCAAGCATGCATCTAAGTGTGGTCATCTTCACAACTGGAGAGAATATCTCATCAAAGTCCACACCCTTCTCTTGCTTGAACCCTTTAGTGACCAAACGGGCCTTGTACCTAGGCACATCATCACCTGTGACCATTTTGTAGACCCATTTACTGTTGAGATATCGAGCTCCACTCGCGATATGCCAGGGTGACTGTTGTGCATTTATGTCACCGACTTGTTAGCTGGAGATGCAGTTGGTACACTGCCCACGAATAATAGCTGGATGACAGCTATCCTTATCTACACTAGTTCGTGGCTCAGTTACTATGCTACCTTAGTTAGTTGAGTTTGGTTTGAGACCCACATATAGGGTTCTTCTATTTCTTTTTACTAGTGTTCTTTTGGCTTTCACAACTAAGAAGAGGAAAACTGTTTTCAACCTCCACCTTTGTGTGTATTCCCCCATTGTGCATGTGAGAAAGCCGCAAGTGAGACTCCTTCCCTCTCTCCCACAATCTTCACATGGTATTAGAGCCTTGTTCGTGGTAAGGAGCTCAAGAAAGCAAGCCAAGTTCGTGGTGTCCTGGTAAGAGGACCAGTGTTGCTTTCCTATTTCGAGTTTGGGAGCAAATCTCTGCAGGTAGCACAACCAGAAGTGCAAGAGTGCAATGTCTCAGATTGAGACGCCCTTCGCGGTGTGGCGAGAGCACAGTATATGCTTTTGAGGCCGTTTCGGGGCCCGTTTTGAAGGTGGAAGTTCTTCGCAGGCACTCAGAAAAAGGCCCAATTTTTTGCTGTGCGACCACTGCCGCGGCTAGTCGGTGGAAAGGTGCCGTGGAAATTGCATCGTATGCCTTTGTGCAGAGATATTGGGAGTTGCAGATTCATGCTTGTTGCCTGTTGATGCAAATTCGTCACTAGGAAGTGACTGTGTGGTGAAATACCACTTTCGTCAGTTTTGCAGTTCTGCCCGTGTGAGGCAAAAGCTGTGTTTTTTGCAGTGACAGAATATTTTGCAGTGTTCTATAATGGCATCTGATTCTCTTTCACAGATTGTCACTGAAAAGCTTGACAAGAACAACTTCCAGGCATGGAAGTTTAGAATGACGAATTTCTTGATGGGAAAAGGCTATTGGGAGTTCATTACAGGAAATGAAGAAGAACCTGTTCTTCCTAATGTTCCCAGTCAACAGGAAATGCAGGCATTCAAAGGATGGCATGAGAGAGCCAGGAAAGTTATGTACTGGCTGTCTATCAATATTTCAGACTCCATGATTGTGCATATTCAGGATGCAAGTATGCCAAAGGAGGCATGGGATACTTTGGCAAAAATGTACAGCACAAATACGCAAGCCAGGAAAATGCAGTTGCACAATGTGCAGAGAGAAAACATGAGCATCAATGACTACCACATGAAGGTGAAGAAAATTGTGGATGCACTTGCTTCCATTGGGTCGCCAGTGGATGATGATGATTTGGTTTCTGTGACCTTGAATGGTCTAGGAAAGGATTATGCACAGTTCCGGACATCCATTGCTGTCCGTGAAAAATTTCTTGATTTTGAGGAGTTGATTGCTCTTCTAATCTCTGAAGAGCAAAGAAATGGGGGTGCATCTTCTTCAGCAGGAACTTCAAAAGAAACTGTCTTCTACTCAAATGCTGGCAGAGGTAGAGGCAGAGGTAGAGGAGGCCGATCTGCAGGCCGTGGTAGAAATCAGAATATGCAGCAAACGCAAGAAAACCAGTCCTATGCAGGAGGCCTATGCAGGAGGACGTGGTAACTCTAGAGGCAGGGGGAGCCAAAGAGGCCATGGTGGATGGCAGAGAGGCCAAAATGCAAACAGCAATATTGAATGCTACTATTGTGGCAAAATGGGTCATATGGCTAAGGACTGCTATAAAAAGCAGAATGACATTATGAATGGAAAATTGCAGCAAGGCAATTATGCATCCTCTAGTAGACAGGGTGATGACAGAAATGAGCATTTGTTTATGGTGTAGCATATGACAAATTCTGTAACAAGTGCAGAAGAAAGTAATGATGTGTGGTATGTTGACTCGGGTGCGTCAAACCACATGACAGGTCACGCTGAATGGATGCAGGATGCAAGAAAAATGGAAAAACCAGGATTTGTGGAGACTGGTGATGATACTTCACATCCTATTGTGCAGATTGGCAAAATTCCTTTGTCTATGCAGGATGGGAAAAAGAAATACTTGTCTGATGTATTTCATGTCCCGAACATCACCAAGAACCTGGTTTCTGTTGGTCAAATGGTTGAGCAGGGCTTGCAGGTTAGATTTAATCCTCATGGATGCTTTGTTGAGGATATGAAAAATAACGGTCGCTTGATAGCAAAAGGAAAGAAGAAGGGCAGGATGTTTACGTTGGATGCAGACATGCCTGAATTGAGTGCAGCAATGTTTGCACATGGGACCGGTGTAGTTGCAGATATTGATATCTGGCACAAACGCATTGGTCATGTTAATATACAGCGACTGAAATCAATGCAAGCCCAAAATATTGTTGCAGGATTGCCTAATCATCAAGAGAGTAAAAAGCCATTGGAATTAATCCACTCTGATGTGTGGACTACAAAAGCTGCATCTATTGGAGGCTGTCACTATTTTGTCACATTTATTGATGACTTCAGCAGAAAACTGTGGGTGTATTTTATGAAAAAGAAAAGTGAAGTGTTTGGGCACTTCAAAGCTTTCAAAGCTATGGTTGAAAAAGAAACAGGCCTGCAAATAAAATGCCTAAGGTCAGATGGAGGGGGAGAGTACCTCTCAAATGGGTTTGCAAGGTTCTTGCAGGAGCATGGTATAAACCAGCAATATTCATGCAGTCATACCCCACAGCAAAATGGAATTGCAGAAAGAAAAAACAGGCATATTGGAGAGGTATCTTGGGCTATGCTAAATGAAAAAGATCTACCAGATTATTATTGGGCTGAAGCAGTTGCTACAGCAGTCTATATAATGAACAGGACTCCCACTGCAGCAATACATGGCATGACGCCAGAGGAGATGTATACTGGTAGGAAACCAGATATTTCTCATTTGAAGATTTTTGGTTGCATTGCCTATGTCCATGTGCCAGATGAGTTGAGGTCCAAGTTGGATCCAAAAGCTGAGAAGTGCATCTTTATTGGTTATTCTCTGCAGCAGAAAGGGTATAGATGCTATAACCCTTCTACACGTAAGTTCACAGTGAGCAGAGATATTGTTTTTGATGAGATGAGCAGCTGGTATAAACCAGTAAATGTGATGATTGATGTAGATGCACAAAATGGTAATGCTGCACAGAATGCACAGCAGCAATCACAAAATATCAGTGGACTTGGAGTGTCCTCTACCAGTGGTTCACATACTTCACCATGGACAGGCAGATTGAGATCAGGAGAATCCCCTCAAAGCAATGCAGAGAGTGGTACGCAGGTATCACAAAAAGGAAAAGAGAAGGTAGATCAGCCCATGTTTGATGTGAATGCAGGTCACTCTTGTGTGGATGGTGAATCCAGTGGCTCAGAACAAAGCATTGATGATGAGTTGGTGGGTATCCCTTCTGTTGTTACACCTGGAGTAAGGAAGACCAGGGATGTTTTGAGAGCACCTGAAAGTGAGCCTATTTTGCGCAGGTCTACCAGGGTTAGGTATCTTGTGGATAGGCTGAAATATGATGGATTTACAGCCATTCACTATGCCTATATGGTCAAAGTGATACAGGAACCAGAACCCACTTCTTTTGAGAAAGCCATGGGAAATGAAAAATGGGAGAAAGCCATGGATGAAGAAATGGATGCCTTGGATGCAAATGCTACATGGGAATTGGTGCCTTTGCCTAAAGACAAGAATGCAATTGGCTGTAAGTGGGTTTATAAGATCAAGCACAATGCAGATGGTTCTGTGAATAGATACAAGGCAAGATTAGTTGTCAAGGGGTATGCACAGACATATGGCATTGATTATGAAGAAACTTTCAGCCCGGTTGCAAGGATGGCAACCGTAAGAGCAGCCATTGCTATGGCTGCATCAAAGGGATGGTATTTACATCAGATGGATGTAGAGAATGCCTTCTTGCATGGTGATTTGCAAGAAGAGGTCTTTATGGAGCAGCCAGCAGGTTATGTTCATGCTATTCATCCCGAGTTTGTTTGCAGAGGTTGAAGAAAGGCTTGTATGGCTGGAAGCAAGCACCTAGAGCATGGTCTGACAAGATAGGACAATATCTTGTCACTATTGGCTTTCAGATTTCCAAGGCATATTTCTCACTCTATGTGAGAAAAACAGAGAAAGGGATTATGCTGCTGGTCATTTATGTTGATGATTTGATCATCACAGGTGATAGTGATGAAGATATCCTTCATGTGAAAATGCTATTGAGGCAGAAGTTTGAGATGAAGGATTTGGGAGAGCTGCGTTATTTCTTGGGCATTGAGGTGATTAGATCACCAAGTGGGATACAGCTCTTGCAGAGGCAGTATGGATTGGACATGCTGTCCAAATATGGGATGACAGGCTGTAAGCCTATTTCAGTTCCTTTGGAGCAGAATGTGAAGCTGAGCGCAGATGCAGTTGAGCTTCTGGAGGACCCTACTATGTATAGACGCATAGTAGGAAGTTTGATTTACATGACTATTACTAGGCCAGATTTGAGCTATGCTGTTGGGTTGGTAAGTCAGTTTATGCAGGCTCCAAGGAAACCGCATTTGGATGTGGCTAGATGCATACTCAGGTATGTGAAGTCCACATTGTAGTATGGACTATTTTATGAGGCTGGGGTTCAGATACAGTTGCATGGATACACTGATGCTGATTGGGCTGGTAGCATTTCAGATAGACGATCTACCAGTGGATATGTGTTCTCTTTTGGGAGTGCTGCAGTCACTTGGAGCAGCAAGAAACAGCCTACAGTTGCCTTGTCGACGAGGACAGAGGCTGAGTACAGGGGTGCAGCAATGGCTGCATGTGAGGTAGCTTGGTTGCATAAGCTACTTTATGATATGCATCAGTCTACAGATGGGCCGGTTGTCATTTATTGTGACAACATGAGCAGTATATTTGGCAAAGAACCCAGTCTTTCATGCTAGAACAAAGCACATTGAGGTGCATTATCACTATGTGCTGGAGAAGGTTTTACTAGGTCTTATTGATCTAGTTTATGTCAGCACAAAGGATCAGGTAGCTGACATATTCACGAAAGCATTGGGCGCAGTGAAGCTGCGCAAGTTTAGAGACCTGCTTGGTGTGCAAGATTTGGGATTGAGCTCGAGGGGGAGTGTTGAGATATCAAGCTCCACTCGCGATATGCCAGGGTGTTTGTTGTGCATTTATGTCACCGACTTGTTAGCTGGAGATGCGGTTGGTACACCGCCCACGAATAATAGCTGGATGACAGCTATCCTTATCTACACTAGTTCGTGGCTCACTTAGTATGCCACCTTAGTTAGTTGAGTTTGGTTTGAGACCCACATATAGGGTTCTTCTATTTCTTTGTACTAGTGTTCTTTTGGCTTTCACAACTAAGAAGAGGAAAACTATTTTCAGCCTCCACCTTTGTGTGTATTCCCCCATTGTGCATGTGAGAAAGCCGCAAATGAGACTCCTTCCCTCTCTCCCACAATCTTCACATTTACATGGCAACACTTTCTTTCCATGTGGCAAAGAAACCAAGTCCCAAGTCTTATTCTTCATAAGTGAACTCATCTCTAATTGCATAGCATACTCCCACACGTTAATCCTTGCACATCATAGCCTCTCTGTAGCAAGAAGGCTCCCTGCAATTAGTAAGCATCACATAGTCTACCCTTGGAACAAACCTATCAGGTAGTCTAGACACTCTAGATGATCTTCTCAAGGGCATTTCAGCTTGCTGTCCCACCTGCATATCAGCCACATTTGGCTCATCATTCCCACCAATAGATGATCCATCATCTACCCTTGATTGTATACCTGTGGGAGTACTTGGTAGTACCATTTCTTGCACATTTGGTGCATGGACAGCTTGCTGTCTATCAACATATGTAGGTGGATTCACATCCTAGAAAGTGATTCTCCTAATTTCCACATCCCTCATGGGTGCCTTATGCATCTTCTTCTCATTGAAGACTACATCATGGCTGCATATGATATAACGGCATAAGAGTTTCATTCCATTCTGGCTCATGTGCCCCAACCTGCAATGCCACAAAGAAGTGCTTGGTTGCTCGGTTATTGCAACAACATGATCAAATACCCCTGATACATGTAAGGGATACAAAGTCCCACACTTGGCACCCCTGGCCAAAAGCATAGAGCCCTTTTGAATTTTCCAACTCTGAAAGCCAAAAGTGGTGTGAAAACCAGCATCATTTAGCTGACCCACTGAAATAAGACTCTTGTTCAACTTAGGCACATGTCTCACATGTTTCAAAATAAATGCAGACCCATTTGCAAAAGAAAACTTTATGTCACCTACTCCCACTATGTCACATGCATAGTCATTTCCAAGATGCACTCAACTTGTCTTTCCACTGTCATAAGTGGAGAACTATTCCCTATGGGGAGTAACATGGAATGAACCAATCCTAGGAATATGCATTATCTGAAGTGGTAAGCAACTATGCAGATAAACTAGACATGAAGAGAACGTCATTGTCACTATCATGTATGACTGCATTGATCTCCTCGATCTTCACTTTTCCTTTGTCCTCCCTTGGACTCTCTTCCTTTTGATTTGCACCCCAATTTGCATTCTTTTTCTTATTCTTTTGCTCTCTTTTCAGCTTGTAGCAATCCTTTTTCATATGGCCCTTCTTGCCACAGTGGTAACACTCAATGTTCTGTGCCCTAGATTTGCTATGAGACTTCCCTCTTTCTTGGGACTTCCCTCGGAACTGTGATCTGCCCCTTTGCACATTTAAGGCTGCATTCTGCTTGTTGCCATCCATAGACTTCCATCTAATCTCCTCGGTCAACAAGCTACCCACAACATCATCAAATTTTAGTACTCCACCAAGTGCAGAGTTACTGACAGCTGTACGGAAGGTATCCTATGAGGATGGCAATGAACATAAGAGAAATATTGCCTTAGTCTCCGCATCAAAATTCATCTTCTGAGCCTGAAGCTGGCTGAAAATAATATTGAATTCATTCAAGTGAGAAGCAATGGAGACCCCTTCCTTCATCTGTAGCTCAAACAACCTCTTCATGAGGTAAACTTTATTAGAGGCAGTTTCCTTTTCATAAGTGGCACACAGTTTCTTCCACAAATCTTCTGTAGTCTGCTCATTTACTACTGTGAAATAAATTGACTCTGCAAGATGAAGTCTAATAGTAGATTTTGCTAATGCATCCAACTCATTCCAATCATCCTCGGACATATTTGCAGGCTTAGCTTCAATCCTTGCGAAGGGTTCAATCTACTTCTTTTGAATAAGCAAATCCCTTATTTGTTCTTTCCACAAAGAAAAGTTTGTCCCATCAAACTTTTTAATGCTAAAAAACTCTTTTTCAGACATGGAAGAGGATGCCATGATGCAAATGAAGCAAAAATCCCAAATGCTAGTGCCTGCAAGAGAGAATCACACCAAATACCAGGTGCACCTAAATGTGTATGCCAAAATAGAGTGAAATATCACCAAAACTCATGTCTCAAAGCATCTGACTCATGTGCATATACTATGCATCCATATGAGCAAATTTGGCCCAAAAGAAAATGCCAACTGCAATGGTAATCCAAAATGCCAATAAGTGCCAAAGGACTCAAGTATAAACACCGTCCACTGGCATATGCAATAATAATATCTCATCCAAGAGAGCATGGCACTATCAGTGCATCACCTACAATGTATCAAAGCTGTCCCTCATCATAAAATAGCATCCATGTGCAAAGCATCCATAAAAATAGCATCCCACAAGGCAATTTGGGCCTATCAGTGCATCCAATAAGGACCACAATGCATCCAAATGGCCTATAAATCATCCAATGCAACCCAATGCACACCACAAATGAGCGCACATTGCTCAAACTACAACCAGAGTGATTTGCATAAGGTATTCTCAAGAAATCATAGTCCCACGGTAATGACCGCTACTGAAAATAGAACCTAAGATGCCTCAAAACATGGGCGCCATTGCATAATCGGACTCAACAAGAAAATCTGTAAATATCTCTCTTCTACCGGAACTTCAAAATCCCAACCGATGAGTGAGAAACGGGAGTCAACACTTATCCACTACCATGTGGCATAAATCTAAGGTTTCAAAACCTTAGAATGAAAAATGCATAATAGAGAGATGAAATCGAATACATAGAGATCTATAACTTTGAAAATCCTCCACTGAATCGCGCAAGAATGATAGGTAGGGGTTTTTGGGCATCCGGAATGCAATGGGACAGACGGTTTTGGAAACCGTGGTCTCAATCACTGGGTCCAACACATGGACTGAAATCACATCACACATGGACTGATTTACTTTCTCTTTTCCTTTTTGTGATACTTGCATACCACTATCTGCATTGAGTTGAGGAGATCCTCTTGATCTCAATCTGCCTATCCATGGTGAAGTATGGGAACCACTGCTAGAGAACACTACAGGTCCACTAATATTTTGTGATTGCTGCTGTGAATTCTGTGCAACATTACTATTTTGTGCATCTACATCATCAATCACATTTACTGGTTTATACTAGCTGCTCATCTCATCAAAAACAACATCTCTGCTTACTGTAAACTTACGAATAGAAGGATTATAGCATCTATATCCTTTCTATTGCAGAGAATAATCAATAAAGATGCACTTCTCAGCTTTTGATACCTCTCCTCTGGCATCATGACATGTATTACTGCAGTGGGAGTTCTATTCATTATGTAGACTATTGTAGTAACTGCTTCAGCCTAATAATAATATGACAGGTCCTTTTCATTGAGCATGGCACGAGATACCTCTCCAATATGCCCATTTTTCCTTTGTGCAAGTCCATTTTGCTGTGGGGTATGACTGCATGAATATTGCTGCTTTATGCCATGCTCCTGTAAGAACCTTGCAAACTCATTTGAGAGGTACTCTCCTCCTCCATCTGACCTTCGACTTTTTATTTGCAGGCCTGTTTCTTTTTCAACCATAGCTTTAAAAGCTTTGAAATGCCCAAACACTTAACTTTTCTTTTTCATAAAATACACTCAAAATTTTCTGCTGTAGTCATCAATAAAAGTGACAAAATAATGATAGTCTCCAGTAGATGCAGTTTTAGTAGTCCACACATCAGAATGGATTGATTGCAATGGCCTCTTACTCTCTTAAACATGTCTAGGAAATGGTTTCCTTGCCTGTTTTTCAAATTGACAGGCTTCACATACCTTATGCATTTTTGCAACCTTGAACTTAGGCAATCCTACAATAATATTTTGAGCCTGCATTAATTTAAGTCGCTGTACATTAACATGACCAATGCGTTTATGCCAGATATCAATATCTACAACTACACTAATCCCATGTGCAAACATTGCTACACTCAATTCAGGCATGTCTGCATCCAACGCAAACATCCTGCCCTTCTTCTTCCCTTTTGCTATCAAAGTGACCTTTATTTTTCATATCCTCAACAAAGCATCTATGAGGATTAAATCTAACGTGCAAGCCCTGCTCGATCAATTGACGGATAGAAACTAGGTTCTTGGTGATATTCGGGACATGAAATACATCAGACATGTATTTCTTTTTTCCATCCTGCATAGACAAAGGAATTTTACCAATCTACACAATAGGATGTGCAGTATCATCACCAGTCTCCACAAATCTTGGTCTTTCCATTTTTCTTGCATCATGCATCCATTCTGCATGACCTATCATGTGTTTGATGCACCTGAGTCAACATACCACACATCATTGCTTTCTTCTGCACTTGTCATAGAATTCATCATGTGCTGTATCATAAACAAATGCTCATTTCTGTCATCACCCTGTCTACTAGAGGATGCATAATTGCCTTGCTGCAATTTTTCAGTCATGATGTCATTCTACTTTTTAAGCATTCTTAAACCATATGACCCATTTTACCATAGTAGTAGTATTCAACATTGTTGTTTGTATTTTGGCCTCTCTGCCATCCACCACAACCTCTTTGGATCCCCCTGCCTCTAAAGTTACCACGTCCTCCTCCATAGGACTGGTTTTCTTGAATTTGCTACATATTTTGATTTCTGCCATGGCCTCCAGATTGGCCTGCTCTACCTCTGCCTCTGCCTCTACCTCTTCCAGCACTTGAGTAGAAGATAGTTTCTTTTGAAGTTCCTCCTGAAGAAGATGCAACACCATTTCTTTGCTCTTCAGAAATTAGAAGAGCAATCAGCTCCTCAAAATTAGAAAAATTCTCACGCACAGCAATGGATGTATGGGATTGTGCATAATCCTTTCCTAGACCATTCAAGGTCACAGAAACTAGATCATCATCTTCCATTGGCAACCCAACAGAAGCAAGTGCATCTGCAATCTTCTTCACCTTCATGTGGTAGTCATTGATGCTCATATTTTCTCTCTGCACATTATGCAACTCTTGCTTGAGCTGTATTTTCTTGGCTTGCGTATTTGTGCTATATATTTTTGTCAAAGTATCCCATGCCTCCTTCGGCATGCTTGCATCCTGAATATGCACAATTAGAGAATCTAAAATATTGATAGACAGCCAGTACATAACTTTTCTGGCTCTCTCATGCTAGCCTTTAAATGCCTACAACTCTTGTTGATTGGGAACATTAGGAATAATTGGTTCTTGTTCAGCTCCAGTAATGAACTCCCAGTAGCTTTTTCCCTTAAGAAAATTCATCATTCTAAACTTCCATGCTTGGAAGTTGTCCTTGTCACCCTTTTCAGTGACTATCTATGAAAGAGCATCAGACGCCATTACAAAACACTACAAAAATATTCTGTCACTGCAAAAAACACAACTTCTGTCTCACAAGGGCAAATCTGCAAAACTGACAAAAGTGGTATTTGACCACATAGTCTTTTGGCTTTCAAAACTAAGAAGGGGAAAACTGTTTTCAGCCTCCACCTTTGTGTGTATTCCCCCATTGTGTATGCGAGAAAGCTGCAAGTGAGGCTCCTTACTTCTCTCCCACTCTCTTCACATGCTATCAAAGCTCAGTTCATGGTAAGGAGCTCAAGAAAGCAAACCAAGTTTGCAGTGTCTTGGTAAGAGGATCAGTGTTGTTTTCATTTTTTGATTTTGGGAGCAAATCTCAGCAGATAGCACAACTGAAAAGTGCAAGAGTGCACTATCTTAGATTGGGACACCCTTCGTGGTGTGGCGAGAGGGTAGTATATGTTGCGGGGCATTATTTTTTTGATTCGAGGCCATTTCGGGGCCCATTTTGGTGGTGGAAGTTCTTCGCAAGCACTCAAAAAAGTGTCATGTTTTTTGCTGTGAAGTCACTATTCTGCAGGTTGGTGAAAAGTTGCCATAGAAATTGCATCGTATGCCTGTGCGCAGAGATAGTACAAAAGAAATAGATGAACCCTATATGTGGGTCTCAAATGAAACTCAGCTAACCTAGGTGGCATACTAACTGAGCCACTAACTAGAGTACATAAAGATAGCTCTCATCCAACTATTATTCATGGGCAGTGTACCAACCGCATCTGCAGCTAACAAGTCGGTGACATAAATGCACAACAGTCACCCTGGCATATCATGAGTGGAGCTTGATATCTCAATAAATGTTTGTACTATTGTTGACGTCATTGCGCCTCTTACCTGGGACACCCCGCCATGTCTACTATTCGAGATCCACCTCTTCTAGGCCACATCCTGATGCTGAATGCCTCGCCATCTGCACCTATTGTTGGCACCATTTGTTGGAGCCACCTTGAGAATAGGTGTGTTCCCTTTGCTTGTTGCCCACATGGCAGCCTATGTGTTGCCCATGTGGTCTCCCCCTCTCTTTCTGAATAGCACCCACATGGCAGCCATAATGCTACCCATGTGTGGTACTCCCTCAAACCCTAGGTTCACCCCCCCATGCTCTCCTCATATGGTGGCTTACAGATGGGGAGGTGAACTTTCCAATAGTTTGAGGAATGAGATGAGAAGGAGAGCTCTAGAATAAAATATCCAGGAGGGTAGCCAAGAAGATGGAGATTTGGGAGAAGGCAACTGGCAGGAGCAAAGGCTTCTGCGTAGATGAACGAAAGTCTACATCACATTGACATGGATTTCAAATGGCACTTCCAACTAGTCGTGCCTATTTCTATGTCAAAGTACATCACAATTGCCCATGACTGTCTTGTCCAATTTAGCTATCACTACATGGAATAGGGTGGTTGCATTTGTAACTTGTTTCCTCTAAAATTTTGAAGCATAATTATCAATACCCACTTTGAGATAATGTACGCTAGTGATTTTCTTTTTTGTCTCAACCTATGATCATATTTTTGTATGCATTTTTCTTGGTGGACATTTATAGAACCCCATACCTAGATGCAACGTGAGCCCTAGAGCCTCACTCTATAGGATACTAGAGCTATGGTATAATTCAATGAGAGCCATGAATGCAAGAGACTCTAGCCTGTATCGAGCAAGCCTTGGTAGCTCTTTAGAGGATCTCATGTGTGCTTTGAAAGACTTTATGTGAATGGTGAGGAGGGTCCGATGCAATGCGGGTCCAAAAGCCTTGCTATAAACATGGCCTGAGTTTAATTTAGTAAGAGCCACGGATGCGAAACTCGGCATAGGCCAAGATTGACACTTTGTCTATATTACTAGCCATGTGTTGTGCCCTTTGAACCTCATCACCTCTCAATAGTTGAGAGGGTATAGAGGCTGGATGCTCTTCACCTGTGGCTAGGGATGTAGCTTGCCCATAACCTGCTGCAACCTTCTTTTCCCATCTCTTAGCCACTATGACATGATGATCTGATGCAATGACCTTACTCTTGTGCTTGGCCCATACACCCGTCCATTGTGTTAATTTGAAGACATCAAACTCTTGTGCAAAATTAGGGTCAACATTGCATGCTTCATTGAAGTGGGTCTCTGCATTCCCAATAAAGCTGTCAACCCAAAGCATGGCATCTGTCTCCCATTGCACCCGACTAGCAAGGCCATCATGACCTTCAGACTGCAAACTTCTCTTAGCATCATCAAGAATCCTCCTCTTCATAGTGATGACTCATAGGGTTGATTCCATCTCACTGTCCTCCATGTTGCACACCCTAAGAAAAAAGGCATCCCAAATGCTTCTCATCACTCTCTTGCACTTGCCCTTACTTGCTCTTCCCCTACTTTTCACATAGTGCTGGTAGTTGAGCCATGCTTGTGAGTAGATCTTGCTATGTGTGTGTGTGTGTGCAGAAAGCTTTCTCGCTTGACACTAACAAAGAGCTGCATTTGCCACACAATAGTGAGCAAGCATTTGACAATAACTCCCACCCTATGCTTTTGCCATTCTTAAATTTTTTAATTACATGAAATGCAAATGAGTTATCATGTAGTAATGTAAAAGTTTGAAGATTGATAGCTTTCAATGCAACAAATGATTCTTTCGATGCATCCATGCAACAAATGATTCTTTCAATGCATGCATGCAACAAATGCAAAGTAAATTCTTAAAAAATTTGACAAAAAATCCCTCCCCTTTATATGGATAGACGAGGAAACCTAGATCTAGGTCGTGGTTCCAACTAACCCCCCATCTTGTTTAGGACACGGGACCAAGAACCACTTCTTAGATCAAGCCCCTCAGCCAAGACTTGGAGAGAGGAGGATTTCTACCTCTTCTCAATCCACTATTGGTGAAAATGAAACTTGCGATTGGCATATATCTTGGGCCGGTAGTAGTACCGGTGGTAATTATTGTATTACCATCGGTACTAGTAGTATTATCGACAGTAGTATGTCAGTACTAGTGGTAATACAATTCATGGCAAGAATACTCCTACTACCAGTGGTAATAATATTATTGGCAGTATTATTCATACTATTGCTAGTACTATTGTGCTAGACTCCCGGCGGTAGTATTAGCACCACCGTTGGTAGTAGGATACTGCTCTAGTAGTATTGATACTACCGCCATTATGTATTCGGTTTCTAGGTCAGGGCCACATGATAGTGTAAAGGCATGATTGTACCCATGAATGCATGAAATACATCATCACGACACGTAATCACAAGAAAATTCACGTGATTATGTCAATATGCAATCATAGAAACCAACCTTCTTTGCAACTTTTTCATGTGTTACCCAAATTTCAAGATGTAAAGACATATTTGAAGCTGTTTTAGTGTAGAACACAACTATGATAATTTGACTAATTTTAACTCATGGCATATTTTCAAATTCATCTCATACTCACAATTTTGATAAGTATTCTTCCTAAAGGGAGTTGACTCCCCAGGATTTTAGTATGAGGGCTGCTCATGGGTATGCCAAATACATAAGCCTATATGAGGACAATGCTTCAGACTTGGCAATTTTTGTATTGAAAAGTGCACCGTACAATGCGTAAATGTGTGGCAAACATTTGGGCACAAGACCTACCTTGGATAAGCTAAGGGAGAGGATAATGAGTGAAAATTCTAGCAATGTCTCAACAAAAAGAATTCTTGATGAAGTCCATAGTGTCATAGAAGAAGCTGGACTTCAAACACAAAAGATGCAAAGGGCGTCAATGGAGCAAGTTGAGATTAGAAGGAGAAGAGTTTCTACCCCTCCTTTTGCCATGATGGAGAGAGATAGGCATAGGCCAGAGTATATCTATGTTAGCAGCAAGAAACCATTTGGTGGGAGGAGGCTAGCCTCTTCTACAATTCAAAAAGAGGAGATAGTATGAAGAGAGGCCATTGTGCATTATGCTAATTGGGCTATCATAATAACAGAGCCCCATAGCATTGTTACATGATTTGGATTTATTGAAGAGAAAAAGGCTGGATGTGGAGCACTCATAAATGCATTGGGTCAACATGCACCTGAGGGTGTCCCTACACCTTGCTTCAAGGGGAGAAGGCAATATCCTAATGGTATCAAAGAATAGTTTGTGTGGTTTTGCAATACCTCTATAGCCCATACATGGAATGTTGATTAGTCTATTTTGGGTGTCCCTGGTCATTCATCAGGGGTGTGGAAAGTTTCCATTGGGAATTCCATTAAAGCAAATGAAAAGAAGCGATTGCAGCAAGCATGATTTGTGCTTGAGGAGGATGAAATTTTGCATGTGCAAGGGGCAAAAGGCCAAGGAGTGTGGTAGCAATTAGTCATGTTCATGCAGGACAAAGGGATAATATAATAGTGAAGTGGAGATCCAAGCTGAGTAAAGATTTCCAAGAGATAATTGAGAAGGCTTAGTGTTTGAATGTTGATGTGGTGCAAGAAAAGATAATTGGTACAAATAAATTGCATCTCTTCCATATTTTGGATAGAGATTTCCATTGCAAAGGGCCTGAGATATATAGTGACGTTATCGGAGTTCCATGATGCTCTTGTAAGGACTTCATGCAATGAGATGCAAAGAAAGGGATGTATACTCAATGAAAATCCATCTACTTTGTCATCATTCGAGTTTTGGGATTGAGTGAGTGTGCATGAGTTCATGCACTAGGTTGCTCTTACAAAGGTTGAATTTTTTCAATCCTTGGCTTCTTGTCATAACTAGCCAAGCATCACTAGTGCACTTGTATGAATTTTGAGATTACATAGGATAGTTTTTGGCAACGATTATGTATTCAGAATAAGTATGAGAATGTTTTAGCATGTTTATGGAGAAGCTTCATCTTCAAGACAATACAACATGTACATTTCATTAATTTGCAAAGTAATTTTGTGAAAGTTGTCATGTAATCAAAATCTTCATAGTAGCTAAATAATGAGAATATAATCTTTTCATTTTGAGTATACATGGATGCAATTCAATTTGCACTTTGAATGTTGAATATACAACTCCTTTTTTTATATGAAGAAACCATAATTCCTAGCATTTATATCCTTGAATTCTTTGACATTGAAAATATCAAAGGACTATATTTTTAGTGGATTCAATTGCAATCAATAGATTTGTGTATATACATTTTGATTGAGATGGTTTCTTGTTTAAGTTAACTAAATATCTATGGTGCAATATTGTTCTTTTTTTAATGGGAGCAATGATTTCTGAAGAAGTAATAGGTAACACATTGACCATGAAAGCATGCCTTGAATCTTTACTAACAATGCTTTGTACTAAAGAGGGTGATTTTTGACTATGGTAGAATAACTATAGTCACCCAAGAAAGCTTTTGAAAAAGAACATAGACATGAATAATTAAACTAGCTCTACTATCCTATGTAGCATGGAAACTCCATTGTTGCTTTCATGCAAGAGAAAACACTTGTCATTGACCAAAACAGTCAACAATGGTTGCTATTTGTGCTACCTTAATAAATGAAGTATTGTGTGATAATCAAGGAAAGTTATTGCTCAAAACTTTGGCTCTCACTCGATTGAGATCGCTTGAATTTTGACAATCCTCCTTGACTAACAAGCTCCTCTAGACTATTTTTCTAGAGGGTTCTCAGTTGTAGACTCATCACTACTTGCTTTATAAAGTGCTTTTGTGCTTACCCCACTTCTCTACTTCCTCTCCTTCTAAAGGCACTCTAGATGTCCCCATGGGCTACCCTTCATCCATCGACTCGATATAGTGATATCCTTCATCCATCCATCAGAGAATTGTTTACCATATCTTCTATTAGAGAGGCATGCTTTGGCCATTGAGAGTCAACACATGCCATATTCAATTTAGCCTTTCCTTTCTCTTTGAATGAGAGATTGAGAGTCTTATCTAGAGCTTTGATCTGAGGAACACTTCTTCTATGCAAGAAAACAATAATTGTAGATTGTAAGACCTTGTGCCAATGCCTTCTTGATAGTTTAGGTCTTTAAATCATACCATGAAACACTTTTGCAAGGAGATCCACAAGTGTAGATATTAGAATGGAATATAATGGATATATTTGTGCTTTTGTGATGAAAAGGATCACTATTGACCTTTGTCACAATGCCTAAGGACTTGTATGACAAATTTTACAAGGTCAACTATCCTTGACACTGCAATATCCTAGGGGACGAGCATTTTCCGAGCAAAAACGTACGAGCGATCTGAGCAGTGGACCTTTAGTTAAGTCTAATTTGATACCTTCAATATATATATTTTTTCAATAAACATCATGTACAAAAAAATAAAGTAAAAATAATATTTCTTCCAAACAATTTATAGTCAAATGGTCTAGAATCTCAGGAAGATTGAATTGAGAGACATGGATAGATTTCTATAAAAGGACCATTCAAACACACCAAAAGGTCACCGAAAACTATAGTGTGGTGAGTAATACATTGTTCATACACAACTCTTAAAGAAGTTGTGGGCAACAAAATACTGTTTACATACATATAGCTATATTGTGTCAAGCAAATGACTATTAAAATGCACCCAAAAAGTCAACACAAGCTACAATGGTCATACAATATTTGTATGCACCTATGCAAGTTCCTTTGATATAACCACAAGTAGAGATAAACGCCCTTCTTAGCAAGCAGGTAGAGCTTGGTAGAGTTCTTGCCTACTTAGTGTAGATTGGTGAATGAACATGTGTATCTTCTCATCTAGACCCAAGTATTGCATATAAATGTAATACAGATGTTTGCATGGGATATATCTGTTTTGCCCTTGAGAATGGCCCATAAAGTCCAGACATGTGCATGATGGGAACACTGAAACCACAACATTGTACTTGCTCCCTTTTCTACGTGATCCTGGAGTGGAAACTAGGTACTCCACATGCTCTCTAGGGACAACTATATTAACATTGTGAACAACACATTCCAAGGAAATAGACTTAGCTATCCTTGTTCTCATTTCACATGTCACCTCAGTTACCCATTCCACAACCATGCCATCCCTTGTGCTCGGTCTACTTGTTAAATCAGCAGATTTGGCCCTAGTGCATTGCTTTTTTAATCTAAATCCTCCAGCTACTAATAACCTCATTTCTTCCTCATCCAGGCTTGTCCCCTTCTCAATAGGCCACTCCCTCGGCACCTCAGGTGGTTTTCCTTCAATGCAATTTGATGGTGTCCATGTGTGGTCCATGTTATCCCCACAAAACCAAATCAATTGCCTTCGAATGCCTGCTTTGGTGTTGATTCTCCCAAAAAAGCTTAGGTGCAGGAACACCTCTCTTTCCCGTCCTACCCTTGTGATCTATCAATTTGTGGCATTTGATTCCTTTGTCCTCTAAGTATCCTTGACATCTCACCTCACTACCTGCATTAGTTCTTCTTATAGCCCACATAGTCTTGTGTACTACCTCTTCTTCAACATATTGATTTGTTTTCAAGATTGGTGTGGTATTTTGTTTTCTCTTTCTTGGCTGATTTACATACTCATATTCTGGATGATGTGAATCATTTGCATACACTGCTTCTGAGAAAGATTTTGACCGCTTCCTTCTCACAGTCTTCAAATCACCCATACAATCTTGACCTCCAATAGTTGCATCCACCTTGCTAGCCACCTCATTACTGAGATCAATGAACTTGCATGAGTTGCTCCCTATGTCCCCATAAGAGTGCCTTTGAGATAGCTTTTCCAAACTAGGTCCACAACCCAAGTGTAGTCCCTTTAGATATTCTGTGTATCTTGCAGTTTGCAGCAAAGCACCCGTCATATCTGTCTCACAGGCATTTTTTAGTGTGACATATTTCACTCCGTCATTCGATGCCAACCAACTTCCATGGACTGACTCTGCAAGGTTGGCTCTAGGAACTAAAAACTGGTCAGATCCCTCCATGCCCTGTGTGTGCCACAACATAGATTAGTTTCCAATAATCAAAAAAACAATAAAGTTGTGAATGAAATAACAATAGACCTACCTTGAGAATGTATTCTCCCCAATGAGCCACTCTTGCATGCCACCACACAATCCATGTTTCTAAAATGGAGATGTCCTTCTTATGTGCATGATGCTTGAACCACGAACGGAGGTTTTTCAACTCGATGTCCGCAGCTTCTTGAGATGGAGCATTCTTCCACTGTCTACACCTTAGCTTGAACTCCTCACGATCAAATGATGGAAGGAACTTAGCATGGTTTTCCAAGCTTTGCTCCCAATGGAATAAGCAAGATCTCTCTTTTTCTTTGAGCACCTTATTGGCATCACCATTGAATACCATTCTAATTGCACGCCAATTTGCTTGTGCCTCATCAGCCATAAACCCTTTAAATTGAGGCTTTGGGAATCCCTCCTTCTCCATGACTCTATTTAACATTTCCCAAAAAAGGATCTGGGCTTCTGTATCCTCAACCTTGAAATCCCCAATAGCAATAGTTTGTAGCTCTTGAACAAAAGGGTTGTAAACATGGCATGCCATTGTATTCCAATCATGCATACGTTTGACAAAATCAAAGCAAACCCAGCACGATCCTAACTCTCCACCTGGCCTCATCTTGTTCACTAGATCAACACCACTACCATGTCCCTTGGTAGACAAAACATGACATCTTTCAATAGAAGAAAATTCAAGTTCTCCAGGGAACACCATGCTCTGAAAATAATCATATACACACTTTCTTTTCAGTTGTAAAAGAGCATCATAACCATCTGCAAAGGATCCACTTTCAATTTGGGCCTCCCTTTTCCAACGTGCGAGCCTACAGTTAAGAACATGTAGCATCAAAATCCCATTACTTATTTTTCATAAAAACTTGAGTACTTTTAATCACATTAAGAGGACAAGTATGCACATACCTTCTCTTGTCCAAAGTTGGGGTAATCTTCTCTAGTAATGATGTCAATTCAGCATCACTCATGGCTTTCGGATCATCTTGAATGACGGCATCCAATATTATTATTTTTGCTAATGTTTTTTGCAAGGCTTTAGGTCTTCCCATCCCATCTCTTTGTATGAGCTTAGTCAACCTAGCCTTAACTTCCTTCACAGCACCTCTAGAACTTCCTTCACCAACTTTGCCGAAGAGGCCTTAAATGGGTGTGTATCCCTAGTCTAATTTTTATTCTAAAAACAATTATACCATTGGACGGAATAGTTGCGAGAGAAAAATCATGGACATGATGCCATCATTAGATCTAATGAAATAATAGAGCTCAAGAAGGTTAATGGATTGAAGGTGGTAGGAAAAAGTAAAGACATCGCTGGTGAAACACTATTGGAAGCCATTTCATTTGGAGTTCACAACTATAGTTTCACTGGCGAAACTAAACGGGGCAGAAAAAGGGGCTTAGCGAAGGAGGAAGGTCGAAGGGAAATGGAGAGGGAGAGGGAGAAGGGGAGGCAGAGGCAGAGAAGTGAAGACTAGTTTCGTTGGCGAAACTAGTTGGCGAAACTAGTTACTAGTTTCGGAAACTATTTTCGCCAGCGAAACTAGTGAAGTAGTTTCGGAAACTAGTTTCGCTGGCGAAACTAGTGAAGACTAGTTTCGCCAGCGAAACTAGTCAAGACTAGTTTCGACTACCCTAGGATGACACCTCCTCCGCCGCCTTTATCTCCGCCTACGCCTCTATCTCCTCCAAACGCCTACAAATGCCCATGCCTACGCCTACGCCTCTATCTCCGCCTACGCCTACGCCTTTATCTCCGCCTACGCCTCCAAAAGCCTCCGTCTCGACCTTTATCTCCGTCTTTATCTCCGCCTCCAAAGTAGTTTCCGAATCTAGTTTCGCCAGCCAAACTAGTTTCGCCGGCGAAACTAGTGAAGACTAGTTTCGCCGGCGAAACTAGTGAAGACTAGTTTCGACTAGTCTTCACTTCACTAGTTTCGCTGGCGAAACTAGTGAAGACTTCAAATAATTTGGTCTTACAACGATTCAAGGTCAGACACGGTTGTTTCAATAAACTCAAATCTCCATATCACGGTTCCGTTAGTTACAACCAACTTTGCCATTTATAAGTGTTTCTTTTGAGAAAAAAAGATATTACTTTCACCTGTTAGTTCTGACAAAATGGAAAGCTTTTTCTTGCGAACAGCATGCCAGAGATCGTGGCGAAGTACTGTCATTATCACGGGGAATCCAAATCAGCAAGCTCAGTGAGCGATGAGAACGAGGTTAGTGTTTTGAACCGATTCAGAATTTTCACTGTACACACATAAACAAAGAAGAAAGGCAGTGTCCGCAGTGCGTCCACTTGGGAGGAAAATGACAGTGCCTATTGTTTCCTTTCCAAATTCATCCCCGCCGCCATGGCACTGCCCCACAAAGTCTCGTCCCCCCACCTTTCAGGCCAAGATGCGCAAAGGGAAGACTCCCGATACTGAGTATCCATGGCCCCAGAAGATCATGCAGGATGAATTCGGTGGATCCCGATTGAAATTTCTCTCCCGTTTCAAGCCTCTGACAAGCAAGCCGAAATTAGTTACACTCCCCTTCGAGCTGCCTTTAGTTGATTTGGAAAAGAAAATTAAAGAGGTACAAATCAACGCGTGCTACGACGTCATTCCACGCAGCTTGTTGCATTCATATTTTTCCCTTTGCTCGATCGAGCTTGTGAATGCATAACGTGGATCGTAGTAAGGAACCAAATTGTCTCTGATGTCAAAATTAACCAAATCGATCATAAATTTCTGACGTGAATCGCTGATTACGAGGACTTGGCCCTGCAGGTTAGTGAGCTAGCGAGAAACACTGGCATGGACTTTTCGGAGCAAATTGCCGATCTCAAAGAGAAGTATAATCAGGTACGAGGCAATGAAAGCCGCTTACTGAGAATTTTGCTGACATCCATGCTTCATACGTGCTCTACGATAACACAAAATTTGAATTCAGGTACGCAAGGACTTGTACTCGCAACTCACCCCGGCTAGAGATTGAGCGTGGCAAGACATCCAAATAGACCAACTTTTCCTTACATGATTAGAGCACCTTTCCCCTGATTTCGGGAAAGATCGACTTCAAATCAAGGCCATTCGGCTTTTACGAGTTACCCCTCTTCCCAAGTTTCACTGGCGAAACTAGTGAAGACTAGTTTCGCTGGCGAAACTAGTCTTCACTAGTTTCGGAAACCTTTATCTCCTCGACCTTTATCTCCTTTATCTCCTCGACCTTTATCTCCAAAGCTTTATCTCCGCCTGCGTCAAACCTTTATCTCCTCGACCTTTATCTCCAAAGCTTTATCTCCGCCTCCAAACCTTTATCTCCGCCTCCTTGACCTTTATCTCTGCCTCCAAACGCCTCCGTCTCGACCTTTATCTCCGCCTTTATATCCGCCTCCGTCTCGACCCTCTGCCGCCATCCCTTCCCCTCCTGGAACATCTTCACCATTTCTTCCCCTCCTTGAACATCTCGCGAGGATTTTGCCGCTCGAGAACTGCTGGGAGCTTCCCCCCATCTTCTTCGAGGCAAAATTTTGGAGCAGGTGTAAGTCTTCAAAGCTTTGCAGTAAAATTGCAGTTTGCTTCTCGATTTCGATCTCCAAGGAGGAAATTTTGAATCGAAAAAGCTGAGTGTCGCCTCTGCTTCTTTGCCATCCCTGCTACAGTCGTGGGCTTCTCTTGCTCCCAACCTCGCTTGTCGGTCTCCCTTCCTTCCTTGAATTGGATGCTTTTTTGGCAATTTTTTGTTTGCCAATACCTCGTACTCAGACACATTCACCACCATGGTAGACATGGCTCTGACGTCCAGAGTCTCCACGTAATGTCCTAACTCGTTGATGTCAATCTACTATCGACGGGCGCACTTCATAATCGGAGAACTGCTAGAGAAAACGCATACTTAGAGTTGGATTGGGAGGAGGAGAAGGTCTGAGAGTGGGAGTGAGAGAGAGATGTGTACCGGTAAGTTGTTGCTTTTTCAAAATGATATTGCTTTTCTTTCGGCTCAAGAATCTCCCTCTTGAAAGCCGATAGTCGACACGCCCCATGTGTAGTCCTTGGGATTGCAATTGGAGGACGGATGCTCGTTCGAAAGCAGGATTGGGGAGGGATTGGAGGATGGTATGCTTGTTTTAAGGTCATTTTCTAGTTCGGCTCTGTATGAGGATGCCCTTACTTTTCTCCATGACTCTTTTAGCGCATGCGTTGCTCCTATCCTCTCTTCCTCCTGCCCCTCCCCCCTCCCCAAGCACCACCTTGTCGCTGCCCCGCTCTCTCCCCCCATGTTTTCTCTGCCTGCGCCCTCCTTTCCCTACAGCTACTCTTCGAATCGCTCTCTCGGCATTCTTGGGCCGCACTTGGATTGCTGACGGACCAACGAGTTGATCTAGGGATTTGTTTTGCAACTGTGATACAATACAAGACTCTTAATCCCCATGTTTTGTGAGATAAATTTCTTTGAGTGTTCACCCGTTTTGAACCTATACTTAGACTTTGTTTTATGAAGCTATTTGTTGTGAGCATTCATTGGTTTGTTTGGGGTAGAGTCATTTGGACAGTATGTTGCTATTATCCCTATCTTTGGTTTGAAGGGGGTGTTAGGAGGCAAAACCTTGATAAGGTTCAAATACTTTGGAGAGAATGTCGAATGTTGTAGATGGAGTACTTGGTAATTTATGCTCCCCACATTATTCAAATACTTCTCGATTATTCTCGGCTATGGTTTCGCCAGCGAAAGTATGATCTTGTCTTCTTCACACAGTGCTAGTTATAGTTGAAGGGAGCCTCACCCATAACACGAAATGTTTATTCTTAACTTGCATTTTGTTATCAGAATAATGTATTGAGGAACTCCATTTTTTTCAATCATTTAAAAGAAGTTTCCTTTGGCAAAACTATGAATGGCATTTTTATTTAATCATTTGAAAGATGGTTACACTCTGTCATTTTTCATTTAATCATTTCAAAGATGGTTTCACTATGTCATTTATTTGTTTTTCTTCTTGTGCAGGTGAGCTTATTGAAAGTTGTGCAACAAATGCCTCCAGTAAGTTTGGTTTCTTTTTCTTTTTCTAGTTGCATTTCACCTTTGCATTTTTGCAAATCTTGTAATTGAGTTCTTCGAACGTGTAGAGAAAGAAGCGTGATGTGTCTAGTCCTATCACAAGAAAAGGTGGTAAAAGGAAGAAGCAAGAGTCAGAGGTCAAGAATGAACTGAAGGAGCTTGAGCAAGTTGACATTGAAAATGATATTGAGGATCTTGGGGACAACAAGGATAAAACTATAGATGATCCATCCAACAAAGTAGGAGTTAAAGATGATGTGGAGGATATCATTTCAGAGTGTGTTGAGAGACCTTCAGGTGCAGATATTTTAGAGCTTCTTACAGTAACTAAAGAAATTCCACCTCCTCGAATTCCCTTGTGTCGTTGTCTCATAAACCCAGTTGTGCGTCAAATTAGGAATGATTTGACCATTTTGAAAAGAGCATTTGAAACAGAGGGATACATTCCGACCAAAGGATCTTTTATTCTATCTATCAAAATGCCTGATGGGTCTTCCAAGGATGTTGATGATGTCACAAGAGAACGTTGGGACAAGAATTGGAGCTTAGTTAATGATGAGTTTGAATCAGAGATAATTGGCACACCATGGAGCTTTCTATCAAACAAAATGTTCTTCGTGTGGGAAGGAAATCATCGTACGGCATCTTGGATGGAAAGCATAGAAGAGCTTTACACAAATATCAAGTCTAGACACATTAGAGTGCAAGCTCAAATTATTGAACCGGAAGCAAAGGATGAGCTTAAGCTTGTTGCTGCTCTACAAAGATTTAACTTGTAAGCTTTGTTGTTTATGTTTACTATATTGCGCAAGAGGGTTGGATTATTTGAATAATCCTTGAGATGGTAAGTGCTTGTAAATGAAACCAATTTTGATCCATTTAAGTCAATGGTTGTAGGCTTAATGAAGATGCAATTGTTGTTACTAATCTCAAGGATTATTTGTACCACACAAGCACACTCGTATCCTGTGATGCTCAATATTTTACTCAGGATTTTAGTGAGGAGGAGAAAAAAGCTATTGAGTTGGCAAGACAGAAAGAGGTTGGAAGTGGACGAAGGGTGTGGTATCCCCTCACCCAAACTATTCTTGGGAGGATGGTATTTGCTGTAAGTATTAGTTCTTTAGTTTATATATTTTGCTTTGTGTTCCAATAACATTATGATGAGATTATCTGTTTATGTTGAAAGGGGAAATGGAAATCAGATTTTGAGGCTCAATGCAAGAAATTGCATTCTTCCATGCCAAAGGATGAGAGAGAGTCCAAGATTCATGAGATTAAGAAGACTGTGAGCAACATATCGAAGAAAAATTACACGGGTAAGTTTTCAATTTACCAAATTTTGTATTTATAGATCACAAATTTGAATTTGTAGTCCACAAAATTCTACGTTTTATATCTCAGATATTTGAATTTATAGTTTGCAAATTTGAATTTATAGTTTTCAAATTCTAATTTTACAACTCATAAACCATAATATATGATTTGAAAATTATAAATCTATAGTTACAACTTGCAAATTTTTAGTTTGTACTTTGAAAACCTTAATATATGGTTTGTTGTGTGTATCAAAGTCTCTTCTAAAACTGTACTATTTGGCAGATGCTTTCAATAGTCAATCCTTCCCATGGCAAGGAGTGGTTTAATATCCTTTGGAATTTACCATTTGAGGATACATCAATGAAGATCACTTTGGAGAAGCTTTACCAAGTATCAATTGCAACCTGTTCCAAGGCAAAGCAACTATCTATTCTTTCTCTTCTTGGTGCAGATGACAATCTAAAGGAGAGTTATGGGATGCCTATGACTGACCATGGTTTCATACCTTGGCTTGCAAAAGAAGTATGGATGGACCATGTGTTGGCAGATGCTGGGCGATTGCTTGACCAAGTGATGAAATCATCAAGCATTGAGGGTGCAGCTACACTTCCAGACAGTCCTTCTATTCTGGAATACTTTGATGGCATTATAGTGAGACACAGGCCTTTTTTGTTTGAGCCTTTAGCTTCATTGATGACAGTTGCTGTTGTTCCATCCAAGCAAGTTGATCTTACAAATGCCAGCAGACGATTGGTTTACAGGTGCGTTTTGGCTTTCGTTTTCAATGGAAAGATATCTTTGTAATACCTTGCATTCTCTTCTTATATTATCCTAAAAATCATTTAGGTATCTCCATTATCTGGCTGCAAATAAGAGTCTTAAGGTGGTACCATCCATTTGCAAGGCTTGGACTATGCTTGCACCTGCTACTTATTACATGTACACCTCTCATATTTTTAGAGAGAATAAGCATAAGGATGGTCATATATTGCTTACGGAGTGGGAAAGGAAGCACTGCCCTTGGTGGATCGAGATGAAGGCTGGAACATGTATCGAGGAAGAGAAGGAAACTTATGATCGCCATTTAAAAGGTGAGTGCAAGTCAAACTCGGGTTCGTCGGGCAACATGGATGAGGCACAAAAGAAGAGGCTTGAAGAGGAGCAAAAAGCAATAGTAGAAAAGCAAAAGGCAAGTCATGTGACTCCAAATAACAAACGTGGTGGAAGACCTAAACCAACGGGCACTTCTAACACAGGTCTATTTTCTTATAACTCTTTCTTTCATGTTTCAAAGTGATTAGAAGCTTCCTACAAATTTAATTTAGGGTTCTTTGTTATTGTAGACGATGATCCACGAAAGGAGGAGTCTCTTCTTAGTAAGAAAGTGTGTAATACGGATATGGTTTATGTTCCTTTGTCCACTTTCTCATCATTTGCAACTCGTATCTCACAAGAAAACTACAAAGTTTGGGAGTATGATTATGTATCACTTGGAAAAGAAGTTAAGCAATACAAGTACGATGGGGCTTTTCAAATCATAAGAAATTTTTACCATGAACTTGGTGGCATGAAGAAGTCACGCAATGGAAAAAATGCTGCATGGAGTGTGGATTTTTGCTTGATTGACCTTCCTACAGGATCTATAGTGAGTGGAATCAAGGGTGGAATCCCTGGATGGAACATTCTAAATGAGGAGCATATCTCATGCTCACTTGCTATTGCTTCATCTGTGATGGATGATTATGGATGGACATTGGTGATGTGTTCACCTGTATCCACTTCATTTGTTGAGCGTTTGGCAAGACAAATGAGACTAGAGGTTTCTTCTAGGTGAGCAATATATCACAGTTGATAATGTCTGTTTATGTGAATTGCATTCAGCTATTGGTATCTTATAGTTAGTACATGTAGATGGATCGTGGAGACGGGAGATTGCATTGATGTTGCGGATAATGTTGGCTTTGGTGTCAAGGTATGTCATTTGGCTATTTACATGATTGTCATGTTCTTGTTTGTTCGTATTTTAGTATTCTCCATTAACTTTTTCAATCTATGTTTCATGTAGATTACTGCCTTTCAAATCCTATTGTTCTCTAGGATTGGCAAGAAGGCACATCACTATCTTGATAGGGCAAATAAAGTTTCCCAATCCCTTAAGGTGTGCATGGACAATTATTTCATCACTCATTACTTGCCTTCAAGTGTACGGTGCATAAAAGAGGGAAAGGGTGGACAGTGGCGTGGTGGGTTGGAGAAGAGTAGCTCCATGATGTTGATGTTCATGGAGTTGTTGTGTCCGATTGGAGGCTCTGTGCTTGAGCTTGGTGCAGGTACAACACCTGGGATGAAAGCAGCAATTCACTCAAGACGTCCATGCATGGCAGTGGACAATGACAAAGAGATTTGCACAGGATACTTAGAAGGCATGCTTAGAGACAACTTCACAGAGGCAGGGCCTTCAAGTGTGAATCAAGCAGTCCTCATGATAGATGATGAGGAGACAGACTATGACTTTGATGCACCTCTTGATTAGTGAGTAATTTATTTGATCTATGTGTATAATTTAAGCATGGTTAGATACTGACTAATTGAGCTTAGTGTTCTGCCTTGCTATGCAGAAGATATGGCTACCCAAATGGCAGGAGATAGCACATTCGATTATGAGTTGGTGGAGAGGCATCATGGACGTCTAGACTACATAGATGACTTGGCTGATGAGGTCTAGAGAGCATGTCCTGGCTTTTTATGGATTGATGCAAAACTTAATTTCTCATGTTTTCATTATCATCTCATGTAGACCTGGTTTCTTATGGATGGATAGCCATTACCTTCTTATGCAAACCTTAACTTCTTATGGATTGATAGATTATGGCTTTTGAATCATGTGATTTTAATGTTCTTTGACCTAATAATATGAACATGTCATAGTTGTTTTGGAAATGTATGGCAAGTTGTAATTTTTAGGTTTGAATTTTTAGGTGAATTCATAGATTACATCTTTGATTGTTAAAATATATATCCGTCCCTCTATTGAGTTTCGAAAGACTAAAAACAAATAATTGTTGGCAATCTCACAAGCTTGAGGGGAGGTATTAATAAGCATATCTACTTAAAAGTGAACAATGCCACTAGTCCTAATTTTGTTGGCATGTTGAGGCTTATAGAAAATACAATGAATGTGCAAATATAATACACACAACTGCATCATGAGAGCATTCAAACCAAGGGTATATGTCTTTGGCTCTTTGTACCTTGGTACATGCATGCAGTTAATATGAGCGCTCTCGATTGAGGTTTTTAAAAAAAGATATTCCATAAAAAAACATTCATTCAAGTATAACTCCATTGAGTGTTGCTCGGATAATCCGCTCAAGGGTTTCCGCTCATAATATGTACGCACCCAATATCCTATAATTCATCAAAGAAGAACATACATGGCTTCTATTGCTATCAGTTCTCATCATCATAAAATTCTCTACATCAATGCCATTTGACAACATGATATCCTAATATAAGCTAAAAGTACTATGGCTATACCTTGAAAACTCCCCTATGATACCATGAAGAAATATGACACCCTCTCATTGGGCCACGTGTTAGTAGGCTATGTGTGGGATCCTAATCCCACTACCTAGCCACCCATGGGAGAGACTAATCACCCAAAAGGGATACAAAAATATGGTCTTCCTCTCCCCTCAAGCCATTATATGGTTCCTCCATGAGTTCCCATTTTGCATCTAGGATATGTTATTTGGACCTTGCTTATGTGGTAGTCTCACATATGGCTTGCCACACCATATCTTCAACAATAAGACCTAAATGCCAATGCCTCCTCAATAGGTTAGGTCATTATATAAAGCCATAACATGAAACAATTTTACAAGTAGATCCCCAAGTGTAGATGTTAAAGTAGCATATAATGGATCCCTTTGTGCTTCTACGGTGAGGAACACCAATGTTGATATTTGTTATTGTGTCAAAGGACCGTGTATGACAAATCATGCAAGATCAACAATCCTTGATACCTTGAGGTCCTCTAATTCATCAAAGAAAAATGCACATGACTTTTACCAACCATCAGTACAAATCATAGGACAAGCTAAAAGTGGTATTGCATGTATCTTGCATGGTGTCCCTTATGCTTTTCATCTTTATCTATACATACATTTTCCATGTCGACCAATGTTGTAGTGACCTTAGCTTGCTCTTGTGCCTGGAAGGCCCTCACTTGTGCCTCCTCTACCTTGGATTCTACACCTTCCCTGAGACTTTTCTTGACAAGTTGCACTGCCTTTGCTGCATCGGTGGCTTTCTCTTGTAGAAAAGTCACCTTCTGAGACATCTACTTATCGTATTGCTCAAAAATCCCTTTGAGGTTAGATGCCATCAGGCACATTACAATTTGAGCAGACTGAGATAATAATTGATATTTTCTATCCATGCAATTATTCATGTTGGTTAACATGCTCTTGGAGATCTCCCTTGAGAAAGATACATCACGTCCTTTCAGTTGCTCTATTGCTACTTGCACTTGCCAGAACTTGCAAGTTCCTCTCGTATTAGGAAAGAAGTGAATGGTCTTCTTCAACACATCTTGGAGGTCTATTGGTAAGCTCAAAATCTTGACTCCACCATCTTTACTAATCTGAGCATTGGGGTATATATCTAAAATATCCTGTCTCTTCCACTACTTCTTGAAAAAGTGTGCTTGCAAGCTGCCTCCAGAAATTTCTAGAGCATTTTCAATCACAATTTCATTGATGGTAATCTTTCGATCTTGACAGGCTAGTTGTGCCTCCTTCATGTTCACCTTCGATAGCAACCTGGTGAAGTTTTGGAGAGCCTTCAAATTGGGCTTTTGAAGAGTGAGAGAGGGGCTCCCATATTTCACGATTTCAAGATCAGGGGAGGAGGGCTGCACCACAAAGGGGGAGGAAAGATTGTGTGAGGAGCTCCCGGACTGTGTAGGGTCCATTATGAGAGGGGATAGAAGTTGCAGGAAGAGTGCAAGGGAGATAGAAATAGTCGAGAGGGATAGAAGATGAAACATTGAAGGAAATGGAATAGTGGAGGCTTGAGTTTGTAGTCCGATTGCAAGGGAGAAAGAAATGGCCAAGAGGGATAGAAGATGAATCAGTGAAGGAAATGGAATAATTGTTTGTAGCTCAACTACACTGTCAAGGTGAGCAACGGTGGTGGTTGTAGCCCCCGACTAGAGCCACTGTGGTGGTTGGCCCGAATTTTGAATAATTCAAGGTGACAGTACTTGCATGATAATCGATGAATAGAGGTGGTGGCATCTAAGATTCCCAGCCACGTTTGTGGTGGTGGTTAAGATGCACCGGGATGGTGGTTAATTACCAGCCACAACCGCAATGGCCCGCAATTACTCAAATTCCAATTACCAACACCAGGCTTGCAAGCATGATTACTAGGAGTGCAGTAAATTACTAATCATCGGGCTTGCATGCTTAGGAGAATACTAGAGTGCATGGTAATGAGGGATTAGAGGTGATTAGGCTTCATGATTTACTTTTGTGGGAATCACTACCCGATGGTGGTGGCTATCATCAGCCATGTCTATCAAGACTATGATTCCATCATGCCACCACTCACCCACCACTGTGCTTTAGCATGCATGATCATTATGAGTGCTATAAAAATTACCACTCATTGGGCTCGCATGCTCAGTAGATAACTAGAGTGCATGGTAAAGCTTCATGGTAATGAGTGATTAGAGCTTCATGATATACCTTTGTGAGAATGATTGGCTAGTGGCAGTGGATCTCATCAGCCACGTCTATCGTGACTAAGATTCCACCAGGCTGGCAGTTAATTATCAGCCACCAGAGTGGCACCACATGGTGCCTTCTTCATGATTATGAGCCCATCTGGGGGATTCCACCACGGTGTCCTGCAATTAATATGGATGGAAGCTCAGGCCTCCAGCCACTGTAGTGGCTTGAACTTTATAACATATATAAGATTTGTGGCATTTGGCATTATACTACATTGCTCTGACCTGCCCATGATTTGCTACTTTGGTCCAGATGCTCTGCTACTTTGCTCTGCACCCCTCCTCTATCTCTTTTTTGCCCCTCCTCTACTTTGCTCCACACTCCCTCCTCCAACTCTTGTCACTGCATCTGCTCCCCTGCTCATCTGCTGCTCACCCACTCATCTTCAACATGCCTACTTCCACCCCCCCTCAATGCTCTATGATCCCAATAATATCTATCTTCTCATATAAGGTGATTGCATTTGCACTCACCTGGAGTAGAAATGCTAGCACTAGTGGAGAACCTTCATTCCCATAGGCGATTCCCCACACATCTGAATGTCATCACCTTAGATGACATGCTCACAAAGGGCCTCTTTATGGCTATGTTATATGGGTTCCCCTTAGATGTCGATGAAGGCCTTAGTATTTTTAGAGCAAAGTACTTTGGACTTGCTGGGGGGGCCGCAATCTAAGTTCTGGCAATGTGCATGGTCTTCGGCCTCTCCATCGTATCCTCCTTTTTTTAATGCAACAAGCTAGCTTGGTAGAAAATAGAGTTGTACAAATTCCCTCTTGCTCAGATGAGGCTCTCAACAATGGCTGGATGTAATCTTTTGGGCTCTCAATGATCTTTTGGCTCAATGGATGTAATGTTTTGGTCTCTAAGGCATTTATGTAATCTCTTTTTGTTCAATTTGAGGCTCTTAGTATGCACTGTTGTTAAAACAAAAGAAAAAATATATGTGGAATGGTTATGGCTACTACTTGTATCTTTTGGCCTTTAAGGATCTCAACAATTGCCGAGTTTTTATAAATGTAAGATCCTCTATTAAATTTTTGCTTGGCATAAGTTGATAATTTTTATATAACCTGTTATTGGCCATAGATGTACATTGTAATCTCTTTTGCTCAATTTTCACTCGATAAATTGTACTTTTACCATCATTTATATTTACTACAACAAGGACTAAAATACCTACTTGGAAAGAAGGACTACAATTTCCTTGGTTAATGACCAAAATAGTGCTAAAATAACTCCAACAACCCCACCATTGTGGTTGCATGGAGATACATCCAGAAAAATACAATTAAACTTGGAGATACATCTAGAAAAATACAATTAAACTTTAAGAAAATGCAATTGATGACATGGCCCCCCTCAAGGGCCATATCGTCAATTGACATGTTGATATGGCCCTTGCTCCTAAAGGGGACCCCTCAAGGGCCATATCGTCAATTGCATTTTGCTAGGTTGCACAACGGAATACATTTTCCTTGGTACACAAATATGTAACTCCAAGAACCGGTGAGGTGGCTTTCATAGATCTCCTTCTATTGCCAATGCATTGGTCATCATAGAGCTCCTCTTGTAATACATAAAAATAGGTAACGGAGCTATAACTCCAGCAACCAGTGTGGTGGTCTCTCCAAGACAACCTTGAATTTTGGGCAATGATAGATCGTCAGGCTAGAGACTGCACTGACACAATGCCCAGAATGATAGATTGCATCTCATTATTACACAAAAAATGAGCGCGGTGGTCTTTCCAAGCCAACCTATGATTTGCATGGGCTACGAGCAAAGAAGCGACAAAAGGCTGCACGATGATAGGTGGTCTAGAAACTGTGTTGCGGTGGTGTTCAACATGATAGATTGCATCTAATTATTACACCAAGAACCAGCATGGTGGTCTCTTCAAGCCAACCTTTAATTTTAATGATCAGATGCATGGGTATGTACGTAGTGACAAGTGGCAAAGTTGTAGCAAAAAGCTGTGCGATGATAAGTGATTAGGTGGCATAGGCTACACACTACACTATGCGAAGTAGAGCAGAGATGCCATGTGTTGAGCTATGTGGTGTTCTAAACAAATAGGTTGCGTTTCATTATTATGCTAGTATGCCTTCATGACATCGGGAAAATTTCTAGTGAGAGCATGGTTTTGTGCAAAAAATATTCACCCAGGAGTGCATCGCGTCACAGCCCCAAAAATAGTTCTGCGATTGGCCACACCTAAGCAAACATTGACCCTTATGGATTAGACAAATTATGCATGTACAAATATCCCTGAACTTCACAAGAAATTCGCTACACCTGGTCATGCTTTAGCCCATTTGCTTATACTTTATTATAAGGCTAAGCAACTAATTTCCTAAAATCTTATTGCCTTTTAGAGCTTGACGCTTTTTATGTGTACTTATATCACTTAAAAATAAATTTAGGATATTCGATATTGACTTTGCAAGGTAATGCTTAAGCTTTTGCAATCAGTTAGTTGCTACATAGCTATCAAAGACGCATATTTCCTTATATTTTATTGATGATTTGTTCTATTTTTTTGTACTTTATTGGTGATTCATTTTATGAGGTTAGGCAATAGGCATTTTCTAATAACTTTCCTAAAATGATATTACTTTTACAAGATAGCAATCTTTCCCAAAGTCTTTGAAGATTTTAATTCATTTATATAGTTAGATTTAGTTGCTACATTCTTACATCCTAGTGCAACCAACCACTGTGCTGGCGATAACTCATCCTGCACTACTACCATGCTATCCCTACACTAATACCGTGCTATCCTAAAATTTGTTGCACAATCCTAGTGCCGTTTAGACTGGTTATAGTTAACCGTCAGATTTCAACCATCAAGCTACTTAAAACATTTTAGTACTAACATGGAAGCAGGTTGATACAAAATCAAGTATCACGAGCACAATGAGAATTTATCCACAAGTTCAAGAAATGTCTGCAAGATTTTTTTAAACTCAAAACACGATGACATTTTTCTTTGTCAAGGAAATTCCAGACTCCCAACTATCTTATCAACCTCTCTATAGCAAGCATCTCCTAGCTCTTGAGGCCAATCTATTGCACAATGGAAGACCTCTTCACACACTCAGATTACACACTACTTGCTCGACTATGCCAACCTATATGCCAATAGTAACTCCTCTTTTTACTGGGGGCCTCTTCATCTTGCTCTTTGCGCACTATTCATCTTCGCGCCTCTATCATGTCCTACCAAAAGAAACCTACATCATGAGCTTAACAAGTACCTTAAATGAGCAAGAAAAACAATAGCCAGGGAAATTAATATTCACTATTTGTGCCAACTCCAAGTAATACACCCACCACTGAAGCATGTCCTCCTTGTAGCTATTTTCCTCCTTCTTCTTCGGGTCTATTTCTATGAGGATGCCATCCAACATCCTTTTTAGATAGAACAAAAGCATTCCAAAGTCTTTTAGGTATGCCATAGATTCATAGTAGGTGGATCAGTGTATAGAGTTTTGGGGCTAGATTTTGTAATGGGCTCTTAGTTGTGTTGTCTGCATTGCACTTAAATAGGAAGAGAGTTCATTGGGCTTGACCACCTCATTCTTCAATCTCATGTTAGTTGTCTAATTTAAATCTTCCGTCTCACATTAGTTGTCTAATCAAAATCTTTCATCTCACATTAGTTCACTAATCAAAATCTTTCAGTCCCACATTAGTGATCTAATCGAAATCTTTCGTCTCACATTACTTGTCAAATCAACACACTATTTAAAATATTTGGACTTTCTCTCTTGGTTTGGACTTTTTTTTGGAGCATATCCTCTCCACTCAACTTCACTTAGTGAGCTAAAAAATTGGGTTTTTTAGAGCACTAAATGGGTCACTTATATACAAATATGGCCTTATTAAGCTAAAAAGTCAAGTGATGACCTCTAATTTTTTAAAAAAATGGCTCAATGAAGCTATAATTCCCAAACTTGTGCATGGTGCCCCCATCCAATAACAATAATAATAATAATAGTAGTCTCATAACTCAAGTTCAATTTTAACACTATGAAGTGAAAATATGACACCATATGAAAAGAGTTTGTTGAATTCAACATATAAGTGGTGTATAGATACACCACTTTTTTGAAAAAAAAGAGTTTGTTGAATTCAATATATAAGTGGTGTATAGATACAACCTTTTTTTGAAAAACAAACCATACAATAAATTATCTTAATGGTGGTGTATAGATACACCATTTGTATGAAAAAAAGCATACAAACCATTATCTTATGCATCTGAATCTCATTCAGAGTCATCAGATTCATGTAATGTATTTGTGCTTGATGGGTCAAGTCTTGCCAAATGATGTTTAATATCGACATGACTTGGATCAGGGATTGTGATACATTTTTCAACATTGTATCCATGCTTCTTTTTAAAACTTAGTGTCTTGAAAATAGTGTCGCTATATAGTGACATTTGTCATCGTCACTATATAGCGACGCTTTATAGCGACAATTCTTTTCCAATGCTTTTAGCAACTCTTATAGCGATGTTTGCACCCGTGAAAAAAAATTTTTTTAATGTAAAAAGCGTCAGTATTTTCGTCGGAAAATGGCCTATGCCTTGTAGTGGATCCAAACATATGAGGAAAAATGTTTATGAAGGTCATGCTCGATACCTTCGGCTCGACCATCTCACGTGTGGAGGTCAGCTTGATCCACCACCATCATATTTGAAGGCAAGTGATTGGATTCAAGCTTGGAGGGTGAATGGAGAGGAACCTCCTCTTGGTATGAAGAGGCTATTGATCTTTCACGAGCTTCCTTATTGGGGTCAGTTACAAATCAATCATCTCTTGGATCCCATGCATATCTTCAAGAATGTGGGGGCTACTATTTGGGCACACTTGGTTGGTTCCAAGGACTCGAGAGGAGTGCGAGAAGACTTGCATGCTATGAATAGGATGTCTCGTTTGTGGCCCCAAGTGCATGCTTTGGGAAAAGTTGTCCTCCCAAAAGCAACGTGGATCCTCTCTACGAGGGAGGAGGCAACGGTCAAGGCAGACATTGCCTCTTTTCAAACACCGACAGGGTACATGCGTTGCTTGAAAGGAGCATTTTCAAAGGACAATAAGCTTAGTGGGCTCAAGTCCCATGATTGGCACAAGGTCTTACAGGTATTCTAAGTAGAATTAGTGTACCGATAATCGTGATGCGTTAGCGTAATTATTATTATGTTATATTGTTGACATGACTTCATTGTTGCTTTGATAGTTCATCCTCCCAATTATAATAAAAGGGTGCTTATAAGAAGATGTTAGAAATGCTATATTAAAGATCTGTGGTATTGTGAGGTATGCTTACTATCAAATCACATTGAATGTATTTTCTTCAATTTAAGCTGATTAATTTGTAGACTGATTATGAAAATATCTTACATGGACATGTGAAATAGGTGGATATCTCAAAAAGAGATCTCTATATCGAGCATCGAGAAGGCTAGGGTGGAATCCATCGAAGCCCTATGCTTGCTTTAGAAGCACTTTCCCTCGAGCATTATGACAACTCAAGTCCACTTGCTTGTGTACATAGTTGAAGAGGTGGCTATAGCAGGTACTGTTCATAGTCGATGGATGTTTTCTCTCGAGTGGTTTATGAAAACTTTAAAGGGATTTGTAAGACAAAGAGCAAGACCGGAAGCAAGCATGGCAGAGGGATGGCTTGTGCAAGAGTCATTAGTATATATCATGGAGTTTCTTGCATCCACAGATCCTGATATGCCACAAGCTTGGCATAACAAGGATGATGATCGCATCATTGGCAAGGTTCCCCAAGGAAAAGAGATTGAAAGAAAGATGAGCGAAGAGCAAATGGAGAAATTCAATAAGTTTTGTATCCTCAATAGCCCTGAGATGCAGAAGTGGATTGAGAGATGAAGTGGCGAAAGCAAAAAGAATAAATGCAAGGACAAGATTCAGAGTAATGTACAGGCGATCACAACCATATCCATGGGATCTTGCTCTTCTGCCTACTCACATGTCACTTGATTGGCTACAACTGGCTCTACGTAAAGACGAATGTGATGGAGAGACAATAAACGAGTGTGAGCGAGAGTTATCATCTACATGTATGGTGCATGTAAGTTTCTTACCTCTTAACGTAATTAAGTAATTATTTGTGGCAATATATGCTATAAAATAGATGCATCTTCATTGTTTTAATGATGCTCTTTTAAGTACAAAAGTACAGTGCATTATGGTTATATGGATGACATTTTCACGTGGAACGCATCGATTCAAAGAGAGTCATGTATGATTGTGGAGTCATGGCTAACTTCACACAAGATAGCTGAGCAAGTGCTTTGGATACCAATCTTCTCTCCTCACGGTTGGATTATTGTGGAACCATATGCGACATCTATGAAATTGATTTCAGACGATTTACTATTTTCATTCTTGATGTAAAATGGTTTAGAACTATTTACAACAGTCCCCATGCGACATTGAGAAAAGATAGTAGTGGTCTCTTTGCAATAGACTCCACCAAACATTGGACCGATGAAAGTGATACTTTTGTTCTTATCGAGCACTGTGAGCAGGTCCATACTAATGATTTAATTAATCGAAGCTTTCATTTTTAAAGTCCATTGATACATGCGCTTGAGCATAATTTCATATATATAATTGATGACATTTGGCACCCATATTCAATATAGGTGGTTTTTCATCCGGATCATTCCAATCTAAGATGGTGGTACGTGATTCAAGTTGCACCACGAAGTAAGAAAATTTTTGAAGATCGAGATGAAGTTATGGAGATGCCACTACCAATGCCGAATCCAATTGATGAATCTAGCGAAGAAGATGTAGATCACCATATGAGCCAAGAGGAAGATGCGCATAATGACATCGCATGGGAGGAAGATGGAGATCACAATATTGAGGAAGAAGACAACAATCATCAAGAATCACCACACTTTATTGAAGAAGATGATCAAATACTTTTAGGTGAACGTATGATGCTAGAGTACGATGATGATATAGGAGATCAACTTGGTATAGAGTTGGAGATAGACTTGTTTGGCACCTTAGACTTGATGAAACAATTTATGTAAAATGCTCTTAATTGATTTTTCTCATCTCAAACACGGACATGAATATATGAGCTTCAAAGGCTTGATGTACATGCTCTCATTTTTTTATTCTCTATGAGCTCAAACATGTATGAAAATTTAAACAAATTTGTCATTGGAAAAAACTAACTTTTAAGGCCTATATAAAAAAAAAAACATCTGGAAAAACATCGCTATAAAATAGTATATTAGTTTCGCTATATAGCGACACTTAAAAGTCGCTATATAGTGACCTTTATTATAGCCGCTATATAGCGACTTTTAGCAAAAGTCGCTATATAGCGATGCTTTGCGAAACCCGCTTTTCATACCGACGATTAATGCTAAGCGGGCGCTAAACATCAGTACATAAACATCGCAATAGGATCTGTGTGTAGTATTGTCTTTTCAATTCATCGATGATTGCCTACTTCTTTTGGTTATCTTGGTACCGTCAATCAATAGCTATGCTGCCCTTGAAGTGGTTGCTCATCAACCGCCTCATGGTGGCCATCACTGTTGAGCCCTTTTTATTTTCTATTATCTCTCCAGCATCCATGATTTCATACGATAGGTCCTCGACGGGTAAGGAGGACTCATGGTAGTAGCAGAGTCAGAGCAAGTGGTGTTACTGCAAGCGCTTATGGAGCGAGGAGTAGCAGTGGAAGTAGGAGAGGGCAAGGGACGTGACTGGTACTAGGTCTCAGGACCAAGTGGAGACCTATAGGGATGTGAGTGTGCTGACTTGTCTACATATCCCGAGTCAATACAACATAAGCGACCCTTCCTACTCTTAATGGGCATGCCCAAGTGATGACCCCTCAGTCGAAGGGGCTAGGGGGGATGGCTAGACAGTAGGTCCAGCCTCGATGTAGGAGAGGGATTTGTTGAGGTATTCTAGGATAGTAGAGAGAAGAATCTTACTGCATCCGCATTGGTCATCTGTGTGACAAACTCCTCGGGACTCTCGACAAAGCCATGGGTGTTGAGATATCGAGCTCCACTCGCGATATGCCAGGGTGACCGTTGTGCATTTATGTCACCGACTTGTTAGCTGCAGATGCGGTTGGTACACCACCCACGAATAATAGCTGGATGACAGCTATCCTTATCTACTCTAGTTTGTGGCTCAATTAGTATGCCACCTTAGTTAGTTGAGTTTGGTTTGAGACCCACATATAAGGTTCTTCTATTTCTTTCTACTTGAGTTATTTTGGCTTTCACAACTAAGAAGAGGAAAACAGTTTTCAGCCTCCACCTTTGTGTGTATTCCCCCATTGTGCATGTGAGAATGCCACAAGTGAGACTCCTTCCCTCTCTCCCACTATCGTCACATGGTATCAGAGCCTTGTTCGTGGTAAGGAGCTCAAGAAAGCAAACCAAGTTCGCGGTGTCTTGGTAAGAGGACCAGTGTTGCTTTCCTATTTTGAGTTTGGGAGCAAATCTCTGCAGGTAGCACAGCCAGAAGTGCAAGAGTGCACTGTTTCAGATTGAGACGCCCTTCGCGGTGTGACTTTATTTTTCTGATTCGAGGCCATTTCGGGGCCCTTTTTGAAGGCAGAAGTTCTTCGCAGGCACTCAGAAAAAGGCCCTGTTTTGGCTGTGCGACCACTGCTCGGCTAGTCGGTAAAAAGTTACCGCAGAAATTGCATGGTACGCCTATGTGCAGAGACATTGGGAGTTGCAGAATCATGCTTATTGCATGTTGATGCAAAATCGTCACTAGGAAGTGACTGTGTGGTGAAATACCTCTTTCGTCAGTTTTACAGATCTGCCTGTGTGAGGCAAAAGCTGTGTTTTTTGCAGTGACAGAATATTTTGCAGTGTTTTGTAATGGCATCTAATTCTCTTTCACAGATTGTCACTGAAAAGCTTGACAAGAACAACTTCCAGGCATGGAAGTTTAGAATGACAAATTTCCTTATGGGAAAAGGCTATTGGGAGTTCATTACAGGAAATGAAGAAGAACCTGTTCTTCCTAATGTTCCCAATCAACAGGAAATGCAGGCATTTAAAGGATGGCATGAGAGAGCTAGAAAAGTTATGTACTAGCTGTCTATCAGTATTTCGGACTCTATGATTGTGCATATTCAGGATGCAAGTACACCAAAGGAGGCATGGGTTACTTTGGCAAAAATGTACAGCACAAATATGCAAGCCAGGAAAATGTAGCTCAAACAGGAGCTCAAACAGGAGTTGCACAATGTGCAGAGAGAAAATTTGAGCATAAATGACTACCACATGAAGGTGAAGAAAATTGGAGATGCACTTGCTTCCATTGGGTCATCAGTGGAGGATGATGATCTAGTTTCTGTGACCTTGAATGGTCTAGGAATGGACTATGCACAGTTCCGGACATCCATTGCCGTCCGTGAAAAATTTCCTGATTTTGAAGAGTTGTTTGCTCTTCTAATTTCTGAAGAGCAGAGAAATGGGGGTGCATCTTCTTCGGGAGGAACTTCAAAAGAAACTATCTTCAACTCAAATGCTGGAAGAGGTAGAGGCAGGGGTAGAGGAGGCTGATCTGTAGGCTGTGGTAGAAATCAGATTATGCAGCAAACTTAAGAAAACCAGTCCTATGCAGGAGGACATGGTAACTCTAGACGCAGGGGGAGCCAAAGAGGCCGTGGTGGATGGCAGAGAGGCCAAAATGCAAACAGCAATGTTGAATGCTACTATTGTGGTAAAATGGGTCATATGGCTAAGGACTACTACAAAAAGCAGAATGACATTATGAATGGAAAATTGCAGCAAGGCAATTATGCATCTTCTAGTAGACAGGGTGATGACAGAAATGAGCATCTATTTATGGTGCAGCATATGACCAATTCTGTGACAAGTGCAAAAGAACGAAATGATGTGTGGTATGTTGACTCAGGTGCATCAAACCACATGACAGGTCATGCAAAATGGATGCAGGATGCAAGGAAAATGGAAAAGTCAGGATTTGTGGAGACTGGTGATGATACTGCACATCCTATTGTGCAGATTGGTAAAATTCCTTTGTCTATGCAGGATGGGAAAAAGATATACCTGTCCGATGTATTTCATGTCTCGAACATCACCAAGAACCTGGTTTCTGTTGGTCAAATGGTTGAGCAGGGCTTGCAGGTCAGATTTAATCCTCATGGATGCTTTGTTGAGGATATGAAAAATAACGGTCGCTTGATAGCAAAAGGAAAGAAGAAGGGCAGGATGTTTACATTGGATGCGGACATGCCTGAATTGAGTGCAGCAATGTTTGCACATGGGACCGGTGTAGTTGTAGATATTGATATCTAGCACAAACGCATTGGTCATGTTAATATACATCGACTTAAATCAATGTAAGCCCAAAATATTGTTGCAAGATTGCCTAAATTCAAGGTTGCAGAAATGCACAAGGTTTGTGAAGCCTGTCAATTTGGGAAACAAGCAAGGAAACCTTTTCCTAGGCATGTTCAAGAGAGTAAAAAGCCATTGGAATTAATCCAATCTGATGTGTGGACTACTAAAGCTGCATCTATTGGAGGCTATCACTATTTTGTCACATTTATTGATGACTTTAGTAGAAAACTTTGGGTGTATATTATGAAAAAGAAAAGTGAAGTGTTTGGGCACTTCAAAGCTTTTAAAGCTATGGTTGAAAAAGAAACAGGCCTGCAAATAAAATGCCTAAGGTCAGATGGAGGGGGAGAGTACCTCTCAAATGAATTTGCAAGGTTCTTGCAAGAGCATGGTATAAAGTAGTAATATTCATGTAGTCATACCCCATAGCAAAATGGAATTGTAGAAAGGAAAAACAGGCATATTGGAGAGGTATCTCGAGCCATGCTAAATGAAAAAGATCTACCAGATTATTATTGGGCTGAAGCAATTGCTACAACAGTTTATATAATGAACAGGACTCCCACTACAGCAATACATGGCATGACGCCAGAGGAGATGTATACTGGTAGGAAACCAGACATTTCTCTTTTGAAAATTTTTGGTTGCATTGCCTATGTTCATGTGCCAGATGAGTTGAGGTCCAAGTTGGATCCAAAAGCTGAGAAGTGCGTCTTTATTGGTTATTCTCTGCAGCAGAAAGGGTATAGATGCTATAACCCTTCTACACGAAAGTTCACAGTGAGCAGAGATGTTGTTTTTGATGAGATGAGCAGCTTGTATAAACCAGTAAATGTGATGATTGATGTAGATGCACAAAATGGTAATGCTGCATAGAATTCACAGTAGCAATCACAAAATATCAGTGGACCTAAAGTGTCCTCTAGCAGTGGTTCACATACTTCGCCATGGATAGGCAGATTGAGATCAGGAGAATCTCCTCAAAGCAATGTAGAGAGTGGTATGCAGGTATCACGAAAAGGAAAAGAGAAGGTAGATCAGCCCATGTTTGATGTGAATGCAGGTCACTCTTGTGTGGATGGTGAATCCAGTGGCTCAGAACAGAGCATTGATGATGAGTTGGGTATTCCTTCTGTTGTTACACCTGGAGTAAGGAAGACCAGGGATGTTTTGAGAGCACCTAGAAGTGAGCCTATTTTGCGCAGGTCTACCAGGGTTAGGTATCCTATAGATAGGCTGAAATATGATGGATTTATAGCCATTCACTATGCCTATATGGTCAAAGTGATACAAGAACCAGAACCCACTTCTTTTGAGCAAGCCATGGGAAATGAAAAATGGGAGAAAGCCATGGATGAAGAAATGGATGCCTTGGATGCAAATGCTACATGGGAATTGGTGCCTTTGCCTAAAGACAAGAATACAATTGGTTGTTAGTGGGTTTATAAGATCGAGCACAATGCAGATGGTTCTGTGAATAGATACAAGGCAAGATTAGTTGTCAAGGGGTATGCACAGACATATGGCATTGATTATGAAGAAACTTTCAGCCCGGTTGCAAGGATGGCAACCGTAAGAGTAGCCATTGCTATGGCTGCATCAAAGGGATGGTCTTTACATCAGATGGATGTAAAGAATGCCTTCTTGCATGGTGATTTGCAAGAAGAGGTCTTTATGGAGCAGCCACTAGGTTATGTTCATGCTATTCATCCTGAATTTGTTTGCAGGTTGAAGAAAGCCTTGTATGGCTTGAAGCAAGCACCTAGAGCATGGTCTGACAAGATAGGACAGTATCTTTTACTATTGGCTTTCAGATTTCCAAGGCAGATTTCTCACTCTATGTGAGAAAAACAGAGAAAGGGATTATGCTGCTTGTCATTTATGTTGATGATTTGATCATCACAAGTGATAGTGATGAAGATATCCTTCATGTGAAAATGCTATTGAGGCAGAAGTTTGAGATGAAGGATTTGGGAGAGCTGCGTTATTTCTTGGGCATTGAGGTGATTAGATCATCAAGTGGGATACAGCTCTTGCAGAGGCAGTATGGATTGGACATGCTGTCCAAATATGGGATGACAGGCTGTAAGCCTATTTCAGTTCCTTTGGAGCAGAATGTGAAGCTGAGCACAGATGCAGGTGAGCTTTTGGAAGACCCTACTATGTACAGACGCATAGTAGGAAGTTTGATTTATATGACTATTACCAGGCCAGATTTAAGCTATGCTGTTGGATTGGTAAGTTAGTTTATGTAGGTTCCAAGGAAACTGCATTTGGATGCGGCTAGACGCATACTCAGGTATGTAAAGTCCACATTGCAGTATGGACTATTTTATAGGATGGGGTTCAAATACAGTTGCATGGATACACTGTGCTGATTGGGCTGGTAGCATTTCTGATAGACGATCTACTAGTGGATATGTGTTCTTTTTTGGGACTGTCACAGTCACTTGGAGCAACAAGAAACAGCCTACAGTTGCCTGTCGAGCACAGAGGCTGAGTACAGGGGTGCAGCAATGGCTGCATGTGAGGTAGCTTGGTTGCATAAGCTACTTTATGATATGCATCAGTCTACAGATGGGCCAGTTGTCATTTATTGTGACAACATGAGCAGTATACACTTGGCAAAGAACCCAGTCTTTCATGCTAGAAAAATTCACATTGAGGTGCATTATCACTATGTGCGGGAGAAGGTTTTACTAGGTCTTATTGATCTAGTTTATGTCAGCACAGAGGATCAAGTAGCTGACATATTCACGAAAGCATTGGGTGCAGAGAAGCTACGCAAGTTCAGAGACCTGCTTGGTGTGCAGGAATTGGGATTGAGCTCGAGGGGGAGTGTTGAGATATCGAGATCCACTCGCGATATGCCAGGGTGACCGTTGTGCATTTATGTCACCGACTTATTAGCTGCATATGCGGTTGGTACACCGCCCACGAATAATAGCTGGATGACAGCTATCCTTATCTACTCTAGTTTGTGGCTCAGTTAGTATGCCACCTTAGTTAGTTGAGTTTGGTTTGAGACCCACATATAGGGTTCTTCTATTTCTTTGTACTTGAGTTCTTTTGACTTTCACAACTAAGAAGAGGAAAACTGTTTTTAGCCTCCACCTTTGTGTGTATTCCCCCATTGTGCATGTGAGAAAGCCGCAAGTGAGACTCCTTCCCTCTCTCTCACTATCTTCACAATGGGATGCTAGCAAAGGAGTTCCCCGAGAGGTAGTCACAGTGCTATGTTCGAGAGGAGTCGAGCCAGGGGTAGACCCCCGAGGTGTGGCCTAAGTGGATTCAAAGTCATTTGGAGAGTAGAGATCATGATGTCTCCTTCTACGAGGGTTTCCAAACTCGTTGGACGTGCGACATAATCCCATGTCTAATTTGGCAGGATTGGACAAACGTAGACACAAACACGAAGACGAAAAACAAAAATAAAAAACAAGAGTGGGTAAGAAGTGGATAGACAATTAATTACTTAAGATAATTATGAAATTCAAACTCAAGAAATTATGAAAAGGTAATTAATCACTTGTAAAAATTATGAAATGACATCAATGCATAAAGGATAAATATGAAAAGACAATTATTTACTTAAGACAATTATGAAAAGCTAGTTTTGAAATGATAAATATTTATGAAAGACAAGTGGAATCCAATAAGATTTTCATATATATATGTAAAATAGAGACCAAAAGTATGTCTCCAAAATTATGTATATAAAAATATATGTCTCCAAAAGTATGCTTAAGCAAAATTTGTCTCCAATATAGGTCTATGCGGTCATACCCTTTAGCAATTATGTACTCACAATCCCTGAATGCCTCCACACAATCCATTATGTCCTTTACACAATCATATTTTAGGCTCCACCTGTCATGAGATCCCGTAGGTTGTGTTGTGCATTCCTCAATTGCCCTTGCTCCACTACCTTCAGCTTGGACTCCACCTAGAAGCATGCACCACCACATTGTACTTCACCTAGTCACTCCCTTGCGCAATCTTCTCTTTTACATGAGCTAGAAGTGTGGTTGTTCCATTTAGAATCTGTTTGAAAAAAAAAAGAACCAAATACAGCTAAGGAGCATATGAAAAAAGAACCAAATACGACTAATAAGAGGGGGAAAGAAGATAAGCATAAGCATAAGAGAAGCATAAGAGAAAAGAGAAGCATAAGCATAAGAGAAGGAAAAACATAATCATAAGAGAAGGAAGAGGGGAAAAGAAATTGAAAGAGGGGAAAAAGAAGAGGGGAAAAGAGCATAAGAGAAAAAGAAAGAAAGCATATGCTTATGCTTATGCATGAGCATATGAGCATAAGAGAAAAAGGGATAAAGCATATGCTTGTGCTTATGCATGAGCATATGCTCATGCATAAGCATAAGCATAGGCAAATACATATGCTTATGAAAAGAGGAGAAAAAGATATTGAAGGAGAGGGGAAAAGAAGAGAAAGAAAGGAGAAGGAGAAGGAGAAGGAGAAGGAGATGGAGGGGAACAATACGAGAGGAAAAGAGCATAAGCATAAGAGAAGGAAGAGGGAAAAAGAGCATAAGCATAAGAGAAGGAAGAGGGGAAAGGAGATTGAAAGAGGGGAAAAAGAGATTGAAAAGAGGGGAAAAGAAGAGAAAGAAAGGAGAAGGAGAAGGAGAAGGAGAAGGAGAAGGAGAAAGAGGAGAACAATACGAGAGGAAAAGAGCATAAGTAGAAGAGAAGGAAGAGAGAAAAAGAGCATAAGCATAAGAGAAGGAAGAGGGGAAACAAGATTGAAAGAGGGGGAAAAGAGATTGAAAAGAGGGGAAAAAAAAGAGGGGAAAAGAAGAGAAGGAAGAGGCAAAAAGGATATTGAAAGAGGGGAAAAGAGCATAAGACGAGAAAAAGAGATTGAAGGAGAGGGGAAAAGAAGAGAAGGAAAGGAGAAGACGAAGGAGAAGGAGAAGGAGACATATGCTTGTGCTTATGCATGAGCATATGCTCATATGCTCATGCATAAGCATAAGCATAGGCATAGGCATATGCTTATGAAAAGAAGATAAGGAATAGGGAAAAAGAGCATAAGCATAAGAGAAGGAAGAGGGGAAAAGAGATTGAAAGAGGGGAAAAAGAAGAGGGGGAAAGAGCATAAGAGAAAAAGAAAGAAAGCATATGCTTATGCTTATGCATGAGCATATGAGCATAAGAGGATCTCCATATCGAGCATCAAGAAGGCTAGGGTGGACGGAAGCCACCACGCTGGTTCTTGGAGTTATATATTTGTGTACGAAGGAAAAATTTGTATTCCGTTGTGCAACCAAGCAAAATGCAATTGACGATATGGCCCTTATCGACATGCCATTTCTGTCCAATGGCATCCTGGATATTGTATAATGCACATCGATATGGACCTTGCCCCTAGAGGGGACCCCTCAAGGGCCATGTAATCCATTGCATTTTCTTAAAGTTCAATTATATTTCTCTAGAAGTATCTCCATGCAACCACAATGGTGGGGTCGTTGGCGTTATTCTAGTGCTATTTTGGTCATAAACCAAGGAAATTGTAGTCCTTCTTTCAAGGTAGTTTAGTCCTTGCTAGAATAAAAATAAATGATGGCAAAAGTACAATTTATCGAGTGAAAATTGAGCAAAATAGATTACAATATACATCTACGTCCAATAACAGGTTGTTTAAAAATTATCAACTTATACTGAGAAAAAATTGAACAGAGGATCTTACATTTTATAAAAACTTGGCAATTGCTGAGAGCCTTAAAGGCCAAAAGATTACAGGTAGTGGCCATAACCATTTAAATACAAATATAAAAGCTAACAAAAAACAGTGCATACTAAGAGCCTCAAATTGAACAAAAGGAGATTACATAAATGCCTTAGAGACCAAAACATTACATCCAGTGAGCCAAAAGATCATTGAGAGCCCAAAGGATTACATCCAGCCATTGTTGAGAGCTCGTCTGAGCAAGAGGGAATTTGTACAACTTAGTTTTCCACTAGGCTAGCTTTTTGCACAAAAAATTTTTAGGGAGCCAAAGGAGGATACGATGGAGAGGCCAAAGACCATGCACATTGCCAAGACTCAGAGTACGGTGCCCCAGTAAGTCGAGAGTACTTTGCTCTGAAAATACTAAGGCCTTCGTCGACAGCTAGGGGGAACCCATACAACACAGCCATAAAGAGGCCCTCTATGAGCATGTCATCTAAGGTGCTGACATTCAGATGTGTGGGGAATTGCCTGTGGGAACAAAGGGTCTCCACTAGTGCTAGCATTTCTACTCCAGGTGAGTGCAATGCAATCACCTTATATGAGAAGGCAGATATTATTGGGATCATAGAGCATCGAGGGGGGGTGGTAGTAGGCATGTTGAAGATGAGTGGGTAAGCAATAGATGAGCAGAGGAGAAGATGCAGTGATGAGAGTTGGAGGAGGGAGCGTGGAGCAAAGTAGAGGAGGGGTGAAAAAGAGATAGAGTAGGGGTTCAGAGCAAAGTAGCAGAGCATGTGGAGCAAAGTAGTAGAGCATGGACGGGATCAGAGCAACATAGTGAAATGCCAAATGCCATGGATCTTATATATGTTATAAAGTTTGAGCCACCACAGTGGTTGGAGGGCCGGGGGTCCAGCCATATTAATTGTAGGCCACCACAGTGGAATCCCCCAGACGAGCTAGTAATCATGAAGAAGAAGCCATGTGGTGCCACTCTAGTGGTTGCTAATTAATTGCCATCCTGATGGAATCTTAGTCACGATAGATGTTGTTGATGAGATCCACCACCACCAGCTAGTCATTCCCACAAAGGTATATCATGAAGCTCTAATCACTCATTAGCATGAAGCTCTAATCACTCATTACCATGCACTCTAGTTCTCTATTGAGAGCATGCAAGCTCGATGATTGGTAATTTGTATAGCACTCATAGTGATCATGCATGTTAAAGCATGGTGGTGGGTGAGCGGTGGCATGGTGGAATCATAGCCTTGATAGACGTGGCTGATCACAGCCACCAACATCGGGTAGTAATTCCCACAAAAGTAAATCATGAAGCCTAATCACCTCTAATCCCTCATTACCATGCACTCTAGTACTCTCTTGAGCATGCAATACCAATGATTAGTAAAATGAACTGCATTGTAGTAATCATGCATGCAAGCCTGGTGTTGGTAACTAGAAGCTGAGTAATTGCGGGCCATTGCGGTGGTGGCTGGTAATTAACCACCAGCCGCGGGTGGGGATCTTAGCCACCACCACAAATGTGGCTGGGAATCTTAGATGCCACCACCTCTAATCATTGATTACCATGCAAGTCAGTACTATCACCTTGAATTATTCAAAATTCAAGCCAACCACCATGGTGGCTCTCACCTTGAGAGTAGTCGGGCTACAGCCTCCACGGTTGCTCTCACCTTGATAGTGTAGTCAGGCTACAAATGGCTATTCCATTTCCTTCACTACTTCATCTTCTATCCCTCTTGACCATTTCTATCTCCCTTGCACTCTTCTTGCAACTTCTATCCCCTCTCGTAATGGACCCTACATAGTCCGGGAGCTCCTCACACAATCTTTCCTCCCCCTTTGTAGCAGAGTGTGAGAGCCCCTCCTCCCCTGATCTTGAAATCCTGACATATGGGAGATCCTCTCTCGCTCTTCAAAAGCCCAATTTGGATGCTCTCCAAAACTTCACCAGGTTGGTACAAGAGGTGAACCTGAAGGAGGGACAACTACTCTGTCAAGGTCAGAAGATTACCATCAATGAAAGTGTGATTGAAAATGCTCTAGGAATTTCTAGATGTAGCTTGCAAGCACACTTTTTTGAGTAGTGGAAGAGACAGGATATTCTAGATGTATACCCCAATGCTCAGATTAGTGAACATGGTGTAGTCAAGATTTTGAGCTTACCAACAATAGACCTCCAAGATGTGTTGAAGAATACCATTCACTTCTTTCTTGATACAAGAGGAACCTGCAAGTTTTGGTAGGTGCAAGAAGTAGTAGAAAAACTGAAAGGACGTAATGGGGATCTCCAAGAGCATGCTAACCAACCTGAGGAATTGAGTGGATAGAAAATCCCAATTGCCATCTCAATCCACTAGAGTTGCAATGCACCTGATGGCATCTATCCTCAAAGGGATTTTTGAGCAATACGATAAGTAGATGTCTCATAAGATGACTTTTCTACAAGAGAAAGCCACCGATGCCACAAAGGCAACAAAACTTGAGAAAAGTCTCAGGGAAGGTGTAGAAGCCAAGGTAGAGGAGGCACAAGCAATGGCCTTATAGGGACAAGAGAAATCTAAGGTCACTACAAAATTGGTCAACATGGAAAGGCATAGAAGAGAAGAAGCAGAGAAGCGCATGAAGGAGCTCCAAGATAGGCTCAAAGAAGTGAGAAATGATGAGGACATGGCATACAAGGAGCTAGAAAAGATGCAAAAGGATCTTGAAGATCAAAGAGCCAAAAAGGAGAGTCTTTACAAATGGCTGTGCAACATGTAGAATTCATTGAACATAAAAAAAGACCAGATGATGGAGGAGCTGAAAATATAGAATGCAAAAATAAAAAAGGTGATGCAGGAACTACGAGAGAGCTTCAAGGCCAAGAAGGATGGGGCAGAGAGCATCCGGGGTGGAGAAGACAACGAGGTAGAGCTCCCTAGGCCAAGATGGATATAGAGAGTAGCCGCAATGGAGCAAGTTTTACCCACCATAGTGGTGCAATTCGCAGCAGCCACAATGAGGGTTGTTTTTTCAAAACACTATTGGAAGTCTAAAGAGAAAGCTACAAGACCCTACAAGAAGATCAGGATAGATGTTTGCACGAGCTTGCCATGGCTTTCGATAGTTATGAAAAGCATTATGCCTTCCTGAGAGATTTCAAACTAGAGTGGAACTCTTGGAAACAACCCATGAAGATTTTTTAAAGCAATCTACACAGCTTCAATAGATGCTGAGGGATTCAGATGAAGTTGTTGCATAGAGTGAGCAAAAAGTGGAGGAGATGAAGGAGACATCCGTAGCCTTAGGATGAGAGAGGAAGGAATCAAGAAGCAACTTCTTCATGTATAGAGCAAGGCTATGGTATTAACAGCTACAATAGTTAAATCGGATGCCTATCCTGCTATGCAATAGGGTCCAAAATGCGTGGTCTACCATACCCCCATCATAGATGACTGGTGTATCTGATGGACCTCATGCTACCACATTGTGCATGTTTTTTTCTTTGAAGAGTTTGTGCATACAAAATAGCTATGTAGAGAATGCCATTTGCTATTGCTGAGGTCATGGACAGATCAAATGTGCCTGCATGCTACAACTTATCTACGATAAGAAAGTAGATGCTGCAACTCAATCTGCCATTTGGGCAAAATATCTTAAAGACAAGGAGCTCAAATTGAAGAAGTCCAAGATCGAGCTTAACTAAGATGACAAGTAGCTTGAAGGGAGGAACCAGCTCCCTTCAAGATAGGAGCAAGAAGGGCCGACCTTACAACCAGGAAGCTCAAATCAAGGAAAGTAGATGGTGGCATGAAGGGAAGGGCTAGGCCCCTATTCTGGAAAGGAGCAAGGAGGGCCGAGCCCACAATCAAGGAGCTCAACAAGGAGTCCTTGATATGTAATCTAAAGTAAAGGAATCTTTGAGATTGTAATCTATGTAATCTATGTGTAATCTATTGAATTGTTAATCTTCTCCAGAGTTTACTTGGGCAATGTTTCTCAGCTATGTGACTAGATAGTGTCCTTTGATCCATGCCACCACAGTGATAATAATGAGAAAAGATTTTGATTAACACACTATTCAAAATTTTTGGACTTGTGTAAAGTCCAATTTGAGAAATGGATTAAAAAACAGTCCAAAAATTTTGAATATACTAGTAGTGTTGTTTTTTGAACTAGATTTGCCAACTCAAAACAAAAGATTTGATGATTAAGTACTAAGAACATCAATGCATAACCAAATCTCTTATAAAGATGGTCTACATAAACATCTTCATAACTTCACAAAAATCTCTTACAAATTGTTCTACACAAACATCTTCATAACTTCTTGTGAATTGAGCTACTATCACCTAAGAACATCAATGGATGACCAATTCTCTTAAAAAGGTGGTGTAAATAAACACCTTTATGTATAATTGGTGTGCACATACCTTTATGACCATTTCTTTTAGAAAGGTGGTGTACATAAAGCCCTTAGAAAGGTAGTGTAGATAAATCCTTTTATGTGTAAGTGGTGTACATATACACCACACTTGGTATTAAAAAACACCCTTAACTATAAAAATACATTTGACATAAAGTTTAAAATACACCATTAAGTATAAAATGGACCTCATAAACAATCTTTATACACAATAATGAGAGTAAAGAAATAAAAAAAGTAGTAAACTTTTTATTAGATATTCGCTTTACATAGAAGTTCAAAACTTGTGATTACAAAGCCGTCAGCCATCATGTTACTCAGTACCAATGTCCTCAATGCCAGGCCTTTGATTACCAGGGTTCTGACTAATAGGTTGCTCTAAGACTGGAGTCTCACTAGCAAGGTCCTCAATAGTTTGCTCTTCAGTTCCAAGCACTTGACTAGTAGGCTGCTCTAGAGTCTCATGACCAAGTTCTTGGTGAGTAGGGACCTGGCTACTAGGTTCCTAACTAGTAGGCTGCTCTGGAGTCTGTAAGGTCATGGTTGAAGAACCATCTATGCCTCTCGGTAACTCCTCCTGGTCATGCTTTGCCTCGTCCATACCTTCTCTGAGTAAGGCTTCCTTGCTTGATCCACTTGCCTATCCTTCACCCAAGATCAAGGGTTCCTTCCTCACTTTTAATTTCAAGGGAAGTGCTTCCACCTCTTTAGCCTTACCTTTTCCTATGATGTGCTATACTACTACTTCTTGCTGCCGCGAGCCTTCCCGTATGATGAGTGGAACCTCCTTGACTCTAGTTGACAATCGATCACCCTTATTCTTTGTGTGGATTTCTTCTTGCTGTAAGTCATCAGATGCAGAGCTTTCATCCTCATCATCACCTAAGCTAGAATCATCACCCTCATACTCACTACCCTCTTCTTTGACATTTTCCTCTTCAAAGAAGGTAGTGCAACTATAATATGTGTCAAAGAACTCAATTTGATGGGGGGTATCAATGACATTTACATTTCTACCTTGGCATAGAAATTTCTCAGTAGCAAAACCCATTTGATACAATGCTACTTTCCACCCATCATTCAGTAAATTCTTTGTCATCTCTAGTATCACATCAGGATCCATCGGCTTTCTGTAATCCACCATTGCTACATCAGGCTTAACCTTATTGTCCTCAAAGTAATGAAGCTCGAGAGTCCTTAAAGGAATTTGGATTAGATTGCCACCACCGCTGGATAAGAAGCACATCAAGAAAGGCTGCAAGACTTGAATGGCAGTGCCTTCCAAGACAATCATATGATTACGTAGGACTATACCATGGTATACTTTTGCAAGTAAATACCCAAATGCAGATGTCAAACTCGCATACAAGGCATCCCTTTGTGATTCTGTCATGAATAGGACCAACGTTGATCTTTTCTTATCTGCCATAGGACCTTCTATGATAAACCGCACAAGTTCAACTATCTATGACACTGCAAGGTCTTGCAATTCATCTATGAAAAATACGCATGGCTTCTCCCAAGCATGACCGCTCATTGTTATGAAATGCTCTATATCAATGCCATTGATGTGTGCAAATTTTGTATCATTCTCTGATAGCAGGATATCATAGGAGAAGCTAAATGGAGAACCATCATCTAAACCACCAATTGCTCTACCTTGGGTAGTGGACTGCAAGGCCTTTTTCTTGATGTCCATATATTCTATCTCAACAAGCTTTGGCATTTTAGCTCTTAGATCCTTTATTGGTGTGGCATCTGCATCCATTGAAGCCAACCACTTTCTAGCCTATGTCTTATCAAGGAGTTGACCTAGGCTAAGTGCTTTCTTCTTATCCACATCAATTGACTTGCCAGCTAACTCATCATCAGATTTCAATAAAAATAATAGTGCCGAGAGAGCAGCCTCACTTTGAATCATTCGGGTGACCACTTCATCCAAGTTGCTATGCTTGCTCTTCTTTCCAAAGAAGTCACCACTTAGGATCTTCTTGCATACTTCTTCTGTTATTGCATGTGGAACAAACCTTAATGCTCTCCACCAAACAATAGACATCGGTTTCTTTATTTCTTTTCTCTGAGTTGCAATGTGCTCTGGTGCCTCAAAGGATATCTTCCCTGTTTCATATGCTTAGCAAACATCCATGATGCTCTGAAACAGTGAGTCCTCGCGGAAGACAATGCAAGTAACATCCCTGTATCTTGCAACAGCGGTGTTCAAATCCTTTGCCTCAACCTTATTACTTGGTATGCCTTGCGTATTGCTTACAATACCTTTCAAGCATCTATAGAACCGAGTCCTCTTTGCCATGTACTCAGATGTAGGTCTCCTACCCTTCACTGTTTGTGGCTTTCCACAACCCATCCATAATTCCCTTGCCTTTATCAAGATCTCAGAAAGAGAAGAGCTTTTTTTCAACCTAAATGGAGCATAATTTAGCCTTTGTGATTCTAGAATGTACTTTGAGTCATCGTTAAATATGTATATATGGCAAATGACCTACTGAAACTTTTCCATCCATTCAATCTGTGGCAAGTTTCCTTTTCTTCCCTCATCAAGGGCGATCCTCCAAGCTTCACAAAAGTGTTGCCCATCAATGGGCTCAAACCTGCATCTTTCCAAGAATCTATTCTTTGCCAGCATGTATCTCTTCTCGATGTTAGTCCCATATTGGATTTGGTACAAAGCCTCTCCACGAACAAAGTCACTCCTTCTAAAGTTCTCAAAAGCATCAAGAAAGTCCACGCGCTTTTGAAATGTGACATCAGGCAATGTAGGATCATCTTCTTGAAGTCTCTTAAATGCCATAGGATGAAGAATGATATTAGTGGCAACTGGAGTTCTTGTTTTCCTCATATCTTCATACAATTTGCGTGAAAATATCTTATCTAGCTTTCTTTGATTTGTGAACAACGAAGCTTGATCAATAAGCATTGTGGCCACGCTGAATTGTGAAAATCCCCAAATGTATCCCTCATCCTCTGGAGGATGTAAGTCTGCCACACTTATAGAAAAGTCTTCGAGACTTGTATCTTCTTCTTGCAGATCCTCCTCTTCATCGCTATCCAATTTTTTGCCTAGATTTAAATAACCTGCACTTGAACGATCTGCACGTGGAGTAGGAGTTATTTTTGCTCTCTTTCTGGGAATAGCTGTAGAACTTGAATCTGCTCCACGATCACTCCTTCTTGTTCCTGTAGTTGCAGCAGTCGATGGTGTAGGTACAGTTGGAGATACTGTAGTTACTCTTGCCAGAGTTACCATAGTTATCGCCACAAATATTAGCAGTACTTGAGGGTTATATGTTATAGATGGCATACTTACTGCTGCACTTACTGCTGTTGAAGGTACAACACCACCACTTGGAAATGCATCCCACATTTTCTTCAATGCTTCTAAGGTACTAAGTGATTCTTGGGATCCCTCAATTAAATTTGGTAAGGGCTTCAAGAAGTGCTTGTGAGTAACTCGTAACTTGTAAACCACCTCAACATTCTTTCCTTTGCACACAACTTCTATCAAATTGTTTTCTTTAATGTTGATGTTTGAGACCATGCCACCATTTCTTACTGCCTCTGTAGAATATTTCACTCTTGATACATTCTCTATAGTGATCACTAAAAAATACTTTGATTTGCCCTCCATAAAATACCAAGCATGTTCAAGGTATTTAAAAGACACCTTGGAACCAAAACTGGAAGCCATAGTTTTCTAAAAAACAATCAAAAATAAAAAATGAAAATTACAATGATTTTCAAACTCAAAATATTAAATAAAATTCTAATTAAATATTATTTTAAGTTTTATTATTTTTAATTTTTAAAATAAAATAAATTAATTTATTTTTTTATCTTTTTTAATTATTTTATTTTAATTAATTAATTTATTTTTATATTTAAAATTTAATTTAATTTTTAAATTTTTTTTAAAGTTTTATTTATTTTAACTTTTTTATTTTTTAAAAATAAATTAAGTTAATTAATTTTTTTCATCTACCTCCGCCTCCCTGCCCTCGCCCCTTCCCCGCACCCCTCCCCTTTCCCTCCCCCTCCCCTGCCCCCCCTTCCCCCTGTTGCGTGCGCAATAGGTTGGGGGTTAACCCCCCCTCCCCTCCCTCGTCCCCGCCCCTTCCCTTGCCCCTCCCCCCACCCACCTGTTGGAAGGGTTAACCCCCCCATCCCGCCTCCTCTCCCCCTCCCTTGCCCCCGCCCCTTCCCCGCGCCCCTCCCCTTCCCCTCCCGCTCCCGTGCTCCCCCTCTCCCCTGTTGCGCATAGGTGGGTGGGGGGGGAATTTCCCCCTTAACCCCCCCTTCCCTCCCTTCCCCCTCCCGTGCTCCCTGCCCCTTCCTTGCCCCTCCTCTCCCGCGCCCCTGCCCCCCCTCGCCCCTGTTGCATGCGCAATAGGTGGGGGGTTAACCCCCCTCCCCGCCTCCCCGCCCTAGTTGCTCCCCCTCCCTCGCCCCTTTCCCTCCCCCTCCCCCGTGCCTTTGCCCCCCCTCCTCGCGCCCCCCTCCCTTCCACCTCCCTCGCACCCCTCGCCCTCCCCCCCTGTTGCGTGTGCAACAAGTGGGGGGGATCGCCCCTACCTGTTGTGCACGCAACAGGGGGGCCCCTCCCCGCCTCCCCCCCCTCGCCCCCTCCCCCTCCCCCGCACCCCTCCCCTCCCCCCCTCCCTGTCGGCTCCCCCTCCCCTGCGCCCCTCGCCCTCCCCTCCCCCTCCCCTCCCCCTCCCCACCCTGCCCCACCCCCTCCCCCTCCCCGTGCCCCTCGCCCCTGCCCCTGCCCCACCCCCTCCCCTTCCCTTGCCGCTGCCCCTCCCCCGCACCCCTCCCCTCCCCCCCCTCCTCGTCAGCTCGACGGGAAAGGGGGGGGAGGGGAGGGGCACGGGGGAGGGGAAGGGGTGGGGGAGGGGGAGGTGGGGCAAAGGGGAGGGGAAGGGGGCAGGGCGAGGTGGGGGTGGGGGTGTGGCAGGGTGAGGGAGGGGGAGGGGGGGCACGGGGGAGGGGAAGGGGGTGGGGCGGGGGCGGGGGAGGGGGGGAAGGGAGGGATGGTGGGGAAGGGGAGCGAGGGGCCACGGGGAGGGGGAGGGGAAGGGAGAGACGGCGGGGAGGGAGGGGCCTGCGGGGAGGGGGAGGCAGAGGGAGAGGAAGGGAGGGGGAAGGGCCGGCAGGGAGGGAGAGGAGGGGAAGGGAGGAGGAGGAAGGGGAGCAGAAGGGAAGGCAGGGAGGAGAGGGGAAGGGTGAGGAGAGGGGAAGGGAGGGGGAGGAAGGAGAGGAAGCCAGAGGAGGGAGGGCAGAAGCGGGAGGAGAGAGGAAGGGAAGGGGAGAGAGGAAGCGAGAGAAGAAGGGGGAGGAAAGGGGAAGGGAGGGGGAGGGGAGGGCAAGGGAGGGGAGGGAGGAGAGGGGAAGGGAGGGGAGAGAGGAAGCGGGAGAAGAGGGGATGGGAAGCAAGAGGGGAGGGACGAGAGGGAGGGAGGGAGTACCTGGGTGGAGAGGTGGTGGAGCTCCAGGAAAGTTGTGAGAGAGAATGAGGAGAGTTGTGAGAGAGAATGAGGAGAAGTAGAGTTTTATAGGAAATGGGTAGCTTTTAGGTCAAGTCAGCTTTTTTTAGTTTTAAAGGTTTTTTTAGTTCTTTTAGGTTCACTATAAGTAGAACATTCTTTATTCTCTCTTTCATTCAAAGATCATTCGTTTACACTCCACGCTTCTCTCCTCTCATCAACCTGTTGCAGGATTCTCAAAAATTTTCAAAATGTTGCAAGAGGTGAGTTCATTTCTAACCTATTGCGTACGCAAGAACTTCTAAGAATCAAGTTTTTATAAATTTGAATATTTTTTCAAATCCGATCCTTTTCTTAAAAACTTGTGTGTACGCAACAACTTCAAAAAACCATTTTTGCATTAAATCTTTTTTCCCACAAATTTTCCTCTTTACCTCAACTCTCACAACCTATTTTCAGAAATTTCTCTCCTAACCTATTCTATTACAAATTTCTCTCTCAACCTCAAAACCACTCAAACCTCCCTACCTATTGTGTACGCAACAACTTCAAAACAAAATTTAATCATAAATCTCTCCAAAAAACTCCTCAACAAAAAAAAAAAAATCTATTACAAATTTCTCTCTCAACCTCAAAACCACTCAAACCCTACCTATTGCATATGCGACAACTTCAAAACAAAATTTAATCATAAATCTCTCCAAAAAACTCATCAACAAAAAAAAACAATCTATTACAAATTTCTCTCTTAACCTCAAAACCACTCAAACCTCCCCACCTATTGCGTATGCAACAACTTCAAAACAAAATTTAATCATAAATCTCTCTAAAAAACTCCTATAATAAAAAAAACAATCTATTACACATTTCTCTCTCAACCTCAAAACCACTAAAACCTCCCTACCTATTGTGTACGCAATAACTTCAAAACAAAAATTAATTATAAATCTCTCCAAAAAACTCTTCTCATGACACTTTATTACAAATTTCTCCCTCAACCTCAAAACCACTCAAATGTCCCCACCTATTGTGTACGCAACAACTTCAAAACAAAATTTAATCATAAATCTTTCCAAAAAACTCTTCTCATGACACTTTATTAATATAAGAAATCCATTTATAATATTTTTACTCCATAATATAATAAATTTTTATTAACTAATGTTAAAATATAATTTTGCTAAAAATATATATTATTAATCTACAAATTATTATAAATATTATATAATTATTATATAAATAAATATATAAATACATTAATTAAAAAAATATACCTTTCAACTTAAAAGGGAGGTCTTCTAGCATATGTGCTTTATATAATACTTATTCTTAAAACAATGAAGAATTAGTGAATATATTGCTATTCTATACATTATTAACTTAAAAACTAATATAAATATAAATTAATTATTATATACATTTAAATAAATATATAAATAATTAATATTATACATTAATAACATTTAAACTTATGTAGATTATATACTAATAACCTTTCAATTTTAAAAAGTAGTCAATAAAAGAATTGAATTAATTTAAAAAATAAGAAAATATTAAATTTTACACACTTACTTTTAGCATGTATGCTTTTATTCCATGTGTATAATACTTGTTAGTTAGTCGAAGAATGAAAAATTAGATAATGTATTTGTAAGGTAGGTATTTAAAACCATAGAATCTAAAAGAGGTTTAGCATACTTACTTATCTTTATTACTATGTGTAATACTTTGCAAAAACCTTAAACAAAGTTTAAGGCTTTGCACAAATCTACAATATCATTGCATCCATATCATTTTTTTACTTTAGCAACCACCAGATATCTATCCATGGTATCCATGATATGGAATACATATTTCTTCTGAATATTTCTTATCACATACTTTTTCATTTCTTCTGATACACCATGCAGCATGAATATAAGAAAATATGAATCAGTGTGTTTTAGCCTATGTACTTGTCCCTAATCAGTAGGATACTTTGACTAGGTAGACTTATAACTACTTAAAGTAAAGCCTTTGCAAAGGATCGTACCTTCTGATACACCATGTAGCATGAATGTAAGAAAATATGAATCGGTGTGCTTTTAGCCTATGTGCTTGTCCCTAATCAGTAGGATACTTTGACTAGGTAGATTTATACTTACTTAAAGTAAAGCATTTGCAAAGGATTGTACCTATGAACAAAACACTTTGGAAAGCATATAACATATAGTCTATGTATATCTAAACTAAATACTTTAGAATGCATATTTTATACAGTCTATATATCTTAAATCTTACACCCTAAATCTTAAATCCTAAAGTTCCCTAAATCTTAGGTTATACAATCTAAGCTCTTAAACTTATGTAATAGTTATAATCCCTAAACCTTAAACCCTAACCCCTATAACTTAAATTCTAAAACCTAATTTTCAATTCAAAACCCTAGATTCTAGACTTTAAGCTCATGATCTTATATACTAAACCCTAAAGCCTAAAGCCTAAATCCTAAATCCCAAACCCTAAAACAATAATCATAAACCCTAAATGCTAAATCCTAAACCCTAAACCCTAGATTTTAAACCCTAAACCCTAAACCCTAAATCCTAAACCCTAAATTCTAAAAACATAATCATAAACACGAAACCCTAAACACTAAATCTTAAATCCTAAGCCCTAAATCCTTAACCCTAAATACTAAACTCTAAACCCTATCCCTAAAATACAATCAAAATTTTATGATTTTTTTCAATTTGTGCAATAGGTTTGATATATCCTCCAAACTATTGCAAGCCTAATAGGTTAATGGTGCATCAACCTATTGCAAATATCAAGGAATTTTCTTGATTTGTGCAAGAGGTTGGATATACCCCCCAACGTATTGCTTGAGCAACAGGTTGGGGGGTATATCCAACCTGTTGCACAAATCAAGAATTTTCTTGATTTGTGCAATAAATTGGATATACCCCCCCAACCTATTGCTCAAGCAATAGGTTGGGGGATACATCCAACACGGTTGGGGTGACCCCAACCTGTTGCTCAAGAAATAAGTTGGGGGGTACCCCCAACCTGTTGCACAAATCAAGAAAATTCTTGATTTGTGCAACAAGTTGGATATACCTCCCAACCTGTTACTCAAACAATAGGTTGGGGGTATATCCAACCTTGCATAAATCAAGAAAATTCTTGAGTTGTAGGTTGGATATATTCCCCAACTGTATATCAAATTGTTGCACAAATAAGAAAAATTCTTGATTTGTGCAACAGGTTGGATATATCCCCCAACCTATTGCTTGATATATCCAACCTGTTGCTCAAGCAATAGGTTGGGGGATATATCCAACCTGTTACACAAATTAAAAAAATTCATTAAATTTTGGTTGTATTTTAGGGTTAAGTATTAGGGTTTAGGATTTAAGATTTAGGGTTTAGGATTTAGAGTTTAGGGTTTAAGATTTAGGATTTATTGTTTTAGGAGTTTAGGATTTAGGGTTTAGGGTTTAGGAATTAAATGTTTAAGTTTAGGATTTATGGTGGTCAAGATGTTTTGGTATTAATTATTTAAAGTTTAGGATGTAGGGTTTAGGTTTAATGCCTTCTCTGCTAGTTTTGATATAGAAGTTATTAAGTAATAATAAGCTCAATGATTATTTATTATGTTCATTTTGAGTTGCTAATCTATTTTTGTACATAAAACAAGTATTCACCCTAACAGAGGGTATGGATGTGGTGTCATATAAGAAGAATGAAGTGGTGGCTTTTGGACGAATTCATAGTCTTGATCCTATGAATGTGTGTCATTTCCAACATTGTGGTGAGAGAAGATGTATAGTGATAATCACAAATGTTGTAAATCCTGAAGTACATTTAAAATTTCCACATGGAGACTTTGAAACATTGGGAGATATCTTACAATGTGACATATTTGATATGCAAGCACACAAAACACTCTGGGACCAAGACGAAATTGTTCCAAAGACATACTTTCAAGATATCAAGAAAACTTATTTTGAGGGGGAAAAAGTAGAGATGTTATCTTGCTACGGAGAAGTTTTAGCAATTGGCAACTTTAAGGGCTATGCTCAGAGTTTTCTCTGTATAGTGGAGATAATTAAGTTGACTAGTGCAGGTGTCATTCAAAATGCAATGGATAGTGCTTCACATTTAGACGTCCATAATACTACGTCTCAACTACAAGTTCATAGTACTTGTAAATGGGGGTTAGCTTTCTTGAAATTAAGTTTGCCCAAGATAGTTTCCTTCAATGTCATGGAAGACACAATGGAATATTATCAAAAGAAAAATACTATAACACAAATGGGATCCGAATTGATAAGAAGCTATAGTAGTAATCAAGAGTATCATAGGGGCATGCTCATAGGTATTGAGGACATTATAGTAACAGATGTTGATGTAGAAAAGGTTTCTTGTGTTGCAAGTGACTCAAATATACACACTGGTATAGAAGACTTGTCTTGTGTTGCAAGTGACTTGAATAGGCTCACTGGTATAGAAGACTTGTCATGTGTTGCAAGTGACTCAAACAGGCTCACTGGTATAGAAGACTTGTCCTGTGTTGCAAGTGACTCGAACAGGCTCATTGGTATAGAAGACTTGTCTTGTGCTGCAAGTGACTCAAACATGCTTATTGATATAGAAGACTTGTCTTGTGTTGAGAATAATAAGATGGGACCACAAAGAAAAATACATGCAAAGATCGATGGGATAAGTGGTGCAATAATAGGAATTGATGATATTAGTGACAATGATCATGATGTTACCACTCGAACACAAGGAAAAAGGGGCAGAGAATCTGAGACTTGTCATGTTGTTCGTAATATTGTTGCTAGCATGCCAGACAATATAGATGGGAGAATCTTGAGTTACGAAGGAGAAACAGTTCAACCACAAAATTCAAGAGGCATTGGCAACAAATTGACATCAATGAACATGTCTACCAAATTGCCATTTCCAAGATATTATAAGGTATCAAATAATTCTCAAGCCCACACAACATTTGATTATAAAGATGAAGATTCAAGGGAAATGGATTCGAGGTTTGATGGTCTTACAACTAGAAAACGCAAGACACTATTTACAAAAAGAAAGTATGTGAGTGTTAAGAGGCGAAGAATCATGGCATCAATTCCAGAACCAAAGAGACATGTGATGCTATCCGAGGAGAATATGGAAAGGATGCTTATGTGAGTTTGTTGCAAGAGACTTTGCATTAGAAAAGTTGGGAAAGATGATTGTGTAGCCATACGCCTTGGTATTTAGAGTAAGACAATGCCTAATAGACATAACTATCTTCTTCAAGAGTTTTCATGCTTTCTTCATCAAGGCACTAATCAAGATTTGAGCACAAGACACTGTAAACCTAGATTGAAACCCGTGGTTAATGGGAGACCCATTTGCAATCGAGGATATCAATGGTTAACTGGACTATCACATGGCACATACTGGACCATCTGGGCAGAGGTGAAAGAAAAAGTTATTCATACAATTCATGGAAATACCTACAAGCTTAAATGCCATGGAAGCACTATAAATGCAATCGCAACATTAAAGCAAGTTCTCGAAGACCATGCATTACCGTAGCCTCATCTTCAACAAACAATGCTAGATGGACGTCGACAACATCTTCCTTTGGGAATGGCAAAGAAGGTCGTCCCAGAAACTGTCAATAAAACTTTACAAGACAGAGATGAGAGCATGATTTCATGATCAACCTTGTACAAAATTTGGCGTAGAGATTTTTGCCATGTCAAGACACCATCGAAGCAAAGGATGTCAAAATGTAAGACATGTGATGAATTAAACAATGCCATTGAATGTAGTAAATGGTTGCCTCGAACGCCAACTGTCCGCCTGCACCAAAGTGCGAAGTACCTACGATGTCCAGTCATCTCTTTGCAGCCCTCCTCTGACCCTCGAACAATTCGGGATGGTCCTTATTTTGCTTCTTAAAGAACTTCCAATCAGCTTTGTCTGCCCAGCTAGGTTTAGCCAACCCCTTTGTGATGCTCTTGTGATGGAAGTAGCAAGGTTGACCTATGATGCTTCAAGACCAAACCCATGCGCTCTCACATATAATCCTCATTAAACTCCCAATTTGGTAGGTTAGGGTATCTTTGTTTTAACTCATTGATGGCCGCCTGCTTCTTTTGGCCATATTGATACCGCCAATTGGTAGCAACGCCTCTCTTGAAGTGATGACTCATCAACCTCCTCTTGGTGGCCATCACTTCTTTGCCCTTTCTATCTTCTATTATCGCTCCGGCAATTGTGATTTGATAGGAGCGATCCCCTGATGAGTAAGGAGGACTGATGGTAGCAGAGTCAGAAGGAGTGGAAGCTGCACGAGCACTTCCGGAGTGAGGAGTAGTAGTGGGAGTAGGAGAGGGAAAGGGACTTGACTGATACTGTGTCTCCGGACCAAGTGGAGACCTGTAGGAACATGAGTGTGCTGACTCGTCTACATCTCCTGAGTCAGCACAACATGAGCCGCTCTTCCTACTCTTTCTTCCCTTACGAGAGGCATGCGTAGGTGATGACCCCGTAGTCGAAGGGGCACGAGGGGATGGTTGGGCAGTATGTCCACCTGTCAGTGTAGGGGAGGGAATTGCTGAGGTCCTCTGAGATAGTAGAGAGAAGAATCTCGCTGCCTCCTCATCACTCATCTGCGCTACAAACTCATCGGGACTCCTGAAAAAGCCATGCGTGGCTAGCAAAGGAGTTCCCTGAGGGGTAGTCGTAGTGCTATGTGGAAGAGGAGTCAGACCAAGGGTATTCGTAGCGCTAGGTCTGAGAGGAGTCGGACCAGGGGTAGTCCTCGAGGTATTTTCCTGAGAGGAATCAAAGTCCTCTGGAGCATAAAGATCATGAGCTCTTCTCTTGCGAGGCTGTCCGTACTCATCGAATGAGCGACATGATCCCATGTCTAACATAGACACAAACACGAAAACAAAAAACAAAAAAACAAACATAACCATAGGCATAGGCATAGGCAAAGAGGAAAAGAAGAGGAAGAAGAGGAAGAGGAAGAGGAAGAAGAGGAAGAGGAATAGGAATCTAAAGAAGAGGGAGAGAAGAGGGAAAAGAGAAGGGGCATGAGAAGAGGAAGAAGAGGGAAAGGAAAGAGGGAAAGAAGAGGAGAGAAGAGAGAAAGGAAGAGGAAGAAGAAGAAGAAGAGGGAGAGAAGAGGAAGAAGAGAGAAAGAAGAGAGAAAGAAGAGGGAAAGGAGAGGGGAAGAGAGGAGAAGAGAGAAGAGCAGAAGAGAAGAGGAATCTCTTATGCTCATGCATAAGCATAAGCATTCTTATGCTCATGCTTATGTTTATGCATGAGCATAAGAGAAGGGGGAAAGCGAGAAGAGGAAGAAGAGAAGAAGAGGAAGAGAGAAGGGGGAAATAGAGAAGAGCATAAGAGAAGAGGAATCTCTTATGCTCATGCATAAGCATAAGCATTCTTATGCTCATGCTTATGTTTATGCATGAGCATAAGAGAAGGGGGAAAGAGAGAAGAAGAGGAAGAGAAGAGGAATCTGAAGAGGAAGAGAAGAGCATAAGAGAAGAGGAATCTCTTATGCTCATGCATAAGCATAAGAATTCTTATGCTCATGCTTATGTTTATGCATGAGCATAAGAGAAGCGGGAAAGAGAGAAGAAGAGGAAGAGAAGAGGAATCTAAAGATAAGGGAAGAGAAGAGAGAAATGAGAGAAGAGCATAAGAGAAGAGGAATCTCTTATGCTCATGCATAAGCATCAGCATTCTTATGCTCATGCTTATGCTTATGCTCATAAGAGAAGAGCATAAGAGGAAGAGAAGGGGGAAAAAAGAGCATAAGAGAAGAGCATAAGAGAAGAGGGAAATGAGAGAAGAGCATAAGAGAAGCGGGAAATAGAGAATAAGAGGGAAAGGAAAGAGGGAAAGGAAAGAGAGAAGGGGGAAAGAGAGAATAAGAGAAGGGGGAAAAAAGAGACATATGCTCATGCTTATGCATGAGCATATGTCTACTTTGCTTATGCTCATGCATAAGCATAAGCATGAGCATATGTCTCATTTTCTTATGTCATGCTTATGCTTAAGCATAAGCATAAGCATAAGCTCATGCTGATGCTTATGCATGAGCATAAGAGAAGGGGGAAATAGAGAATAAGAGGGAAAGGAAAGGGGAAAGGAAAGCGAGAAGGGGAAAATAGAGAATAAGAGGGAAAGGAAAGGGGGAAAGGAAAGTGAGAAGGGGGAAAGAGAGAAGGGGGAAAGAGAGAATAAGAGAAGGGGGAAAAAAGAGACATATGCTCATGCTTATGTATAAGCATATGTCTACTTCGCTTATGCTCATGCATAAGAATAAGCATGAGCATATGTCTCATTTTCTTATGCTCATGCTTATGCTTAAGCATAAGCATAAGCATAAGCTCATGCTTATGCTTATGCATGAGCATAAGAGAAGGGGGAAATAGAGAATAAGAGGGAAAGGAAAGGGGAAAGGAAAGCGAGAAGGGGGAAATAGAGAATAAGAGGGAAAGAAAAGGGGAAAGGAAAGAGAGAAGGGGGAAAGAGAGAATAAGAGAAGGGGGAAAAAAGAGACATATGCTCATGCTTATGCATGAGCATATGTCTACTTTGCTTATGCTCATGCATAAGCATAAGCATGAGCATATGTCTCATTTTCTTATGCTCATGCTTATGCTTAACCATAAGCATAAGCAGAAGCATGAGCTTATGCTTATGCATATGCATAAGCTCATGCTTATGCATATGCATAAGCATAAGCATAAGCTCATGCATATGCTTATGCATGAGCATAAGAGAAGGGGGAAATAGAGAATAAGAGGGAAAAAGAGGGAAAGAAAGAGAGAAGAAGAGGAAAAGGAAAGAGGGAAAAAGAGGAGGGAATAGATTGAAGGAGGGAAGAAGGAAAGAGTTTGAGGGGAAGAGAGGGTTCTTACACCCATCACTACAGCTAGCGCTTAAGGCGCTAGCTGCAGGCTAATGCAAATAACAAAAATAATAAATGGAAAAAAGAGGAAGCACTTACCTGAAATAGTATGTCCCGCTCGGTGTTGTGGACTAGCCCTACAAAAGAGAGGAAAAAACCCATTTTTTCAAATAAGATGTTAGAGGAAGGAGGAGATTACAAAAGTAACTTCTTGAAAGGAGGAGATTGAGGAGACAAGGAGAAAAAGAAGGAAGAGAAATATAGAAAAAAGAGGTGAGTCTTTTTTCTTTCTTGAAATCTCGTTTTTTGTTTCAATCCTTTGAAAACAAGCATGAAAACTAGTTTATAGATTTAGCAATACAAGGAGAAGCACTCACAAAACTAAAGCTAACAAACAAACAACCTACATTGTTGAAACAAACTTACCTCTTGAAGAACTTCCTTTCAAGAAAGGAAAGAGGGAAAAGGGTAGAGAGGGAGTATAAGAGCTAGGAGAAGGGTGAGGAGTGGGGAATAGAGTGGGAGGTTGTCAGAAATAGGTGGGAGGTCGTCGAAAATAGGTGGGAGGAGAGATTGGCTTGCTTACTTGAGAGATTAGAGAAGAGGATAAAGAAAGCACCGCACGATGAGAGTCTCGGGTTTTAACCCACAGCACTGCTATATAGCGATGCTTATCCATCACTATTAAAAACGTCGCTATATAGTGACGGAACAAAGCAAAAAGGTCGCTATATAGCGATGCTTACAGTCTTTTTTTTATTGTAGCATGAAACAAAGCTCATAGATGCTATTTTATAACTGTCAATATCTCTTCTTCATGCCTATGTTGTGATTTTATAAGTGTAGATGGAAGGGATGAGTGGAAGCTCGTCCGATGATGCACCAACGCCCAGGAGCACGAAGTGGCTTACAGAGAGGTTATATTGTCATTGCACTCATTGCAAGCGAGAAGTACAACATCAACATCGTATTATCATGCACCACTTGTAGATGTATGGGGAGGAGCCGAAACCAGTACCCACCGTTGGTGTTGCACGTGTTGATGGACCATCGGTAAGTCAAAGCTATTTAAGTTCACAGTCTTATTGTATTACTAGGAAATACAAGATCTTATATTTACACAAAATATTAAAACAGGATGAGGAGGGTGACGAGGGTACGCATATACCTTCTCACTTTTAGCAAGACTATAGTCTCCCGGATGATGACGAGGGTATGGTCGACATGATGGATTCCATTTTTAGGGGCACTACATCCCATGTACATGTGATGTGAAAGTCTGAGGTTAAAATGCAAGAGTTGCAATCAACACAATTGTACGAGGGTGCTAGGATAGTTAAACTACGTGCTTGTTTCTCAATCTTGAATCTACAAGTAAAGTATGGGTGGTCGGATACAAGTTCTCGGCCTTAATGAGATAGGCTCTTGCATTAATTTGACTCATTATTTGGATATTGTTTGTTTTGAGAATCATCATTTGGATAGTGTATACCGAATCATCATTGTTCGAAGCCTATGTATGTTTTGAATTGTCATAGGTTGCTCCAGAAGATGTTGCCTGCACTAAATACCATGCCCGCATCAAGAGATGAAGCAAAAAAGATACTAACAATAGTGGGTATGGATTATGATACCATCCATGCTTGCCGTAATGATTGTATTCTCTTTCGTCGTGAGCATGGAGATTTGGCTAGTTGTCCAAAGTGTGGGGAACAATGATATAGAGATGACTTGTGGGGTGAGCAGATATCGGTAAAGGTCTTGAGACACTTTCCCATCATTGCAAGAATACAACACATGTTCCGATGCAAATCCATAGCGGAGTTGATGACATGGCATGCATCTCATCGGTCCACTGGTGACACATTAAGGATTCCCACAGATTGTGCAGCTTGGAAGCACATAGATAATCAGTGGCTGGACTTTGCGAGGGAGCCACACAAGTTACATCTTGGGATAGCCATGGACGGTGTGAATCCTTTCGGGCTACGCTCGACATCTTGGTCGACATGGCCCATAGTCATGGTGAATTACAATATCCCACCATGGCTAACAATAACAAAGGGACACCTCATGCTTGCACTACTTGTGCCAGGAAAGTACAAGGCAAAAAACATGGACGTGTACATGGCACCTTTGATAGAGGAGTTACAGATATTATGGAGAGGCACTACTACACACGGATCCTATTGCAACGTTTACGAACTGACGTTTAGTGCCTGCTTAGCATTAATCATCGGTATGAAAAGTGGGTTTCCTAAATCGTCGCTATATAGCGACTCTTGTAAAAGTCGCTATATAGCGACTATTATAAAGGTCGCTATATAGCGACTTTTAAGTGTCACTATATAGCGACACTAATATACAATTTTATAGCGACGTTTTTCCAGAGAGGTTTTTTTTTTTATATAGGCCTTATAAGTTAGTTTTTTCCAATGACAAATTTTTTTAAATTTTCATACATGTTTGAGCTCTTAGAGAATAAAAAAATGAGAGCATGTACATCAAGCCTTTGAAGCTCATATATTCATGTCCAAGTTTGAGATGAGAAAAATCAAATAAGAGCATTTACATCAAGTGTTCTTGAGCCAAGTCTAAGGTGCCAAACAAGTCTATCTCCAACTCTATACTGAGTGGATCTCCTATATCATCATCGTACTCTAACATCGTACATTCACCTAAAAATTTTTGATCATCTTCCTCAATAAAGTGTGGTGATTCTTGATGATTGTTGTCTTCTTCCTCAATATTGTGATCTCCATCCTCCTCCTGTGCGATGTCATTATGTGCATCTTCCTCTTGGCTCATATGGTGATCTACATCTTCTTCGCTAGATTCATCAATTGGATCCGGCATTGGTAGTGGCATCTCCATATCCACATCTCGATCTTCAAAAATTTTCTTACTTCGTGGTGTAACTTGGATCACGTACCACCATCTTGGATCAGAACGATCCGGATGAAAAACCACCTATATTGAATATGGGTGCCAAATGTCGTCAATTATATATATGAAATTATGCTCAAGTACATGTATCAATGGACTTTAAAAACAAAGGCTTCGACTAATTAAATCATTAGTATACACTTGCTCATAGTGCTCGGGAAGAACAAAAGTATCACTTTCATCGGTCCAATGTTTGGTGGAGTCTATTGCAAAGAGACCGCTACTATCTTTTCTCACTGTCGCATGGGGACCATTGTAAGTAGTTCTAAACCATTTTACATCAAGAATGAAAATAGTAAATCATCTGAAATCAATTTCATAGATGTCGTGTATGGTTCCACAATAATCCAACTGTGAGGAGAGAAGATTGGTATCCGAAGCACTTGCTCGGCTATCTTGTGGGAAGTTAGTCATGACTCCACAATCATACGTGACTCTCTTTGAATCGATGCGTTCCACGTGAAAATGTCGTCCATATGACCATAATGCACTGTACTTTTTGTACTGTAAAAGAGCATCATTGAAACAATGAAGATGCATCTATTTTATAGCATATATTGCCACAAATAATTACTTAATTACATCAAGAGGTAAGAAACTTACATGCACCATACATCCAGATGATAACTCTCGCTCGCGCTCGTTTATTGTCTCTCCATCACGTTCGGCTTTACGTAGAGCCAGTTGTAGCCAATCAAGTGACATGTGAGTAGGGAAAAGAGCCAAATACCATGGATATGGTTGTGATCGCCTGTACATTACTCTGAATCTCGTCCTTGCATTTATTCTTTCTACTTTGGCCACTTCATATCTCTCAATCCACTTCTGCATCTCAGGGCTATTGAGGATACAAAACTTATTGAATTTCTCCATTTGCTCTTCGCTCATCTTTCTTTCAATCCCTTTTCCTTGGGAAACCTCGCCAACGATGCGATCATCATCCTTGTTGTGCCAAGCTTGCGGCATATCAGGATCCGTGGATGCAAGAAACTCTGTGATATATACTAATGACTCTTGCACAAGCCATCCTCTACCATGCTTGCTTCTAGTCTTGCTCTTTGTCTTACAAATCCCTTTAAAGTTTTCATAAACTGCTCGAGAAAAAACATCCATCAACTATGAATAGTATCTGCTATAGCCACCTCATCAACTATGTGCAGAAGCAAGTGGACTTGAGTTGTCATAATGCTCGAGGGAAAGTGCTTCTCAAGCAAGCATAGGGCTTCGATGGATTCCACCCTAGCCTTCTCGATGCTCTATATAGAGATCTCTTTTTGAGATATCCACCTATTTCACATGTCCATGTAAGATATTTTCATAATCAGTCTACAAATTAATCAGCTTAAGTTGAAGAAAATACATTCAATGCGATTTGATAGTAAGCATACCTCACAATCTCATAGATCTTGAATATAGCATTTATAACATCTTCTTGTAAGCACCCTTTTATTGTAATTGGGAGGATGAACTATCAAAGCAACAATGAAGTCATGTCAACGATATAACATAATAATAATTACGCTAACGCATCATGATTATCGGTACACTAATTCTACTTAGAATACCTGTAAGACCTTGTGCCAATCATGGGACTTGAGCCTACTAAGCTTATTGTCCTTTGAAAATGCTCCTTCCAAGCAATGCATGTACCCTGTCGGTGTTTGAAAAGAGGCAATGTCTGCCTTGACCGTTGCCTCCTCCCTCATAGAGAGGATCCACATTGCTTTCGGGAGGACAACTTTTCCTGAAGCATGCACTTGGGACCACAAACGAGACATCCTATTCATAGCACATAAGTCTTCTTGCACTCCTCTTGAGTCCTTGGAACCAAACAAGTGTGCCCAAATAGTAGCCCCCACATTCTTGAAGATATGCATGGGATCCAAGAGATGATTGATTTGTAACTGACCCCAATAAGGAAGCTCGTGAAAGATCGATAGCCTCTTCATACCAGGAGGAGGTTCCTCTCCATTCACCCTCCAAGCTTGAATCCAGTCACTTGCCTTCAAATATGATGGTGGTGGATCAAGCTGACCTCCACATGCGAGATGGTCGAGCGGAAGGTATCGAGCATGACCTTCATAAACATTTTTCCTCATATGTTTGGAGTAGCGTGCAAATGATTTCAGAGCAGTACCCACTTGTAACAAGTCCTGCACGCATGCATGAAAGTGTTAGTACAAGACATGCATGCGAAAGAAGACCGTATTAGATAATTTGGGAAAAACCCAATTCCCAGAATGGCAGTTTTGGAAGAAATTGTGGCTCCCCTCAATGAAAAAACAGGAGAAATATGTGAAAATAGTCTAGATAGCCATTCATGAAGTGTGAAATATCAACTACATCCTCAAATAATAAATAGAATATCAGTGTCTAAACTACGTTATCATCAACAAAATAATAAACTTTGAAACCCATTTGAGTTAGATTCATCTCGTGAGCCATAGTGATGTTCAAAAACACCTTCATAATAGTGAGTCTCTGGAATTTCCATTGATATTGAGACTCGCTTTTGTTGTGAGCATTCTCCTTTGAAAATCTCCAAAACAACGTTTAAAAAATGTAGAGTGTAATTAATAACCATGAGTATTGCAATGAAAATGCATAGGCTCTTTAACTTAGTAAGATATGTAGTTGATGGAAAATCAAGATATGTAGTTGAGGAGAATGAATGCAAGATATGTAGTTGATGGAAATTCAATGGGCAATGACAAGCATTTGATGTAATTTAGGTGGCAATGACAATCATTTATTGTGCACTTTCAATGTTTGGACTGACTAGCATTATTGTAAAACGATAACTTTACATGTCATGTTGATTACTCATTGCAAAGTAAAAAAGTACACTTTAGGATGAAAACATAACAACTTGATACACCATTGAAATCCCTGAAATAAATCATGATTCCAAAGAAACTCTCAATTTCTAGCCCCAAAGAGAATGGCACCGGAAAGAATGGCACGAGAGAGACTCCTTCTAAATACATTATGAATGTAGTTATGAACATGTTTGCATATTATTCACACACAACAATTACGCACCAATTTACATAGTTGGCAAGAAAGTAGTAATTCCCATAAGTAATGATTGTATAAAGAAATACAATGTTGTTATTCAAAACTCATAGTCTACAAATAGCTCCTCTCCTGCATGTATATCATCTATGGATTCAATACAAATGTGACCATATTCTGCAATATCTATGTTCATCATGGGGTCATACCAAGGTGGAACATCAGGGGAAAATACATAACAAACATTTGGCTTTACATTGGTATTTCTATTGCTATTAATAAATCCTGCCACATTGCCATATTGAACATCATCAACAATATGCACCATATCCTTCATAGGGACAGTAGGGTCCTCTTGGATAGAGTACTTCTTTAGCCTTGGATGAACTCTACATAATTCCTTCCAGTCTCTGTAGGAGTACTTGTCACCTCCATAATGGAGAATAGTAGTCCCTCTCTTGATGAAGCCATGCACAAACAACACCTGTAATGGTTGACTCATGCACCTCGAAAGCCACATTTTTTATCCAGAACACTTCGTTGATAGGGACAGGTAACTTTGGTGGTCCAAATGGATCTCGTTCTGGTATGTACCTACTCAAGCTTGATTTGAACGTATATCTATCTACATCACAAAAGACAAATTTAATTAGCTACAACAACAGTTATATATATTGAGATAAAATCAAAAAACACTTTGACATATGTACCTTCATGAAAAATACGCATTTTGTAGTCGGTTTATGTAGCCCTTAGCAATGTATTTCTTGATATAGTGACCTTTGTACCCTAGGTCTTATAGCCAATTGAGAAACTTGCATAGCATTCATGCTAGAGAGTTGCGGAGCATTCCTTAAAAGTCTTATTTGGGATGCATTGAGTTTAGGCACCTGGCCATCACCACCATGGGTTGCCCTACCACCTATATCCCTCTCTCTTAGTTGATCTGCAAGAGGAAGATTTCTTGTTTTATATTCCATTCTTGACCATGCATGATTTTCCTCCCTCCATTCATCAATTACTTTTTGGACAAGGTTGAAATCCTTATGCCCCTCCATCACAGGTAATTGTCCATACCGATTTGTCTCAATCATGCTGCGCACATCTTTAGTCTCATCGAGTTGTAGTAAGTACGGCATCAAATCTCTCAGTAGAATATTATCATCCTTGTCTTGTACATCAAACGTTGAAGGAAATATGCAATTTGATGGAGGGCTAATGCAAGCCTTGTATGGGGAGTCATCAACAAGGATAGTCCTTCTAGCATCACATCCAAATGCCTTTGAGATTTTTGCTAAGGGTTTGAACATTGCCTCAACATCAACCTTGTCAGGCCTATTTATCCTTGTCTTACTATAAGTGTAGCATCCTTGCTGAGACCATATAACAAAGAAAGGGAGGCTCTCATTTGCATAATTTTGCAGCTTTCCTACCATATCAAGTACGTTATGCTCCATTGCAGTTGACCAGATACCTACATTAAATCTTTGTAGCAAGATTTTAAGAAATTCTATGCACCTAGGATGAACAACCATATAACTATTTTTGCCATGCATAATAGACGGATGTATTGGAGACTTGAATAGGCAGCGACTTAATAACAGGCCATTCAAGTCTAATATGATTGTTAATTGTGGCATATCCAAAGAAATTATATGTGGATATAGATCCAAATTCTCCTTGAAGTTGCTGGCTTCTGACTCATCCAAATTGTCAGGTGTTATGATTTCATACATGTTTGCAACAACAATAAGATTATCTAGTTTTGTCCCCAATGTTGAGACAGTACGTTCATCCATGTTCTCGTCTAAAAGTATAGGATTCGTGATATTCCTTGCAATTTTCTCCATTTTTGGGGTTATGTTTTCTTCTATACCTCCTGTATCCATCGCGTAATTGATAGTCCCCATTTTGGGTGGTATGTTGTCCTCTACATTTGATGTCTCCACATCCTTCCATGCATCATTGGTCCCTATGGAAGTTGAGGAATATAGAAATATTTTGATTCTTTAGAGTGTATTCAACAATGTCGAAGCACAAAAGCATATGAAATGAGTATGAAACTAATAAATAACAATGAAGTATGAACATTATCCATCGTCGTTCACTGATTCCATTGTATTTTTGGGGAATGGCAAAAGTGCCAATCTCTCTAAAGTCAATTGAGAATGCAAATAGTGCAACCTTTCTCTCTGAACTCATAGAGAGAATGGCAATAGTGCCATTCTTCTCTTGGGGTGGTGCTAGTGCCAGTTTACATATAAGGTTATGGAAAATGCCACTAGTGCCTTTCTCTATACCCTCATTGGGAGGAGAGAATACTACTAGTGCCTCCCCCCACGTCCCAAAAGAAATGTACAATGCATGATCTGAAAGCATAGATACTGTATTACTTTGGTCCAATAGATTTGTAGAAAGCACCCAAATCAAAACTTTGGTAGCATAGTTAATACTATACAATTTTTAATCTCTGTAATGCTTTCAACTAACATAGATTCAAGAAAGGAACATAACAGTATTACCATTTCTACATAACCACAAAGAGAGAATGGCACTAGTGCCATTCTCCATATGAGGTCACATAAAATGTTAATAGTACCTCTTACGTATAACCCGACATAGGGAGAATGACACTAGTACCATTCCCCATGTCATTATGTCACACAATTTTATCATACCTAATGTTTAATATCTTTAATATAATGAGAGTATGTGCAATCGAGAAAATCCATAAAAGTCATATTATTTTGAAACTGAATACACAAGGCATAAATGAGTAGCTAAAGACCTTGCTCCAAATCTTCCAATGTAATCTTTGGGATAGCTTCAAGATCTGCTTCAGTTAAAGGTCGCAAGTCTTCATCAATGTGATGCTCACCCTCTTTAATTCCTTCATCGATAGGTGAATCAGCTCTATGTGTCTCAAGAGGCCTCTCAATGCTAGACCAAATCTTAATATGGGGATTATTTGATGCATGTGCCACACACATAGCCTCGACCTTTGTCACCTGTTGGGATGTCTTCACCAGTGAGATCACTTTTCTTTTGCTTGACAATGCTTGTAATGCCACACATCCATTAGTAAAGACGTCAACAACAACTTCATGTTCCCTACTACAATAGCACCTGATGCACTCCTTGATGATGCCATGCTTCACAACCACCTCTTTTTCATACTCATCGCCCTCATCAGAATAAAGAATATTGTCCTCAATTATTGTGTATGGCCTTGTGTTTTCTAACATGTGCTCAAATCCATCAAACCCATCATGTGAGCTGACAAATGACAAAAAACAGAAGGTCTCAGACAAACCCTTTTGTGCACTATCCGATTCATGGATAACACCCACAAACCTTCTATGCCAAAATCGAGCCTCTATCATTGTTGTGGCACTAGTGCCATTCTCACATCAGGGAATTGACACTACTATCATTTCTTTTACAAAGCCACAAAATTCTTGAAATAAAAAATGCATAAAAAACAAAGTTTATTACTCACATCCCAACTTTGTCGATCTTTATGCCCTTTGACAAGGCCTTGGGCTGGTTTCTTTGGTCATCCGAATGCAATCCACATCTCTACACAGCGGAGATAGTGATCACTACATAGAAGAATGCACATGTGAGTTTAGACTTCTCAATGCCATTTCTTAGGGCCTAATAAGAGATTGGTACCACTGCCATTCTCCACTTGTACAAATGTTTACCCTACTATTCTAGGAGGGGTATTCCAGTGATCATAGGAGAATGGTGTCCGATTCCAATCCACATGTGAGTCTGATGATCTCAGAGATTGACACAATTCCATATGATCTCTACACAGCAGAGACAGTGATCACTACATAGAAGAATGCACATGTGAGTTTAGGATTCCTTGTGCATGTTTTCAGGTCATGGTATGAGATTAGCACCACTGCCATTCTCCACTAGTGGCATTCTCCACAGAGATTGACACAATTCCATATGATCTCTACATAGCGGAGATAGTGATCACTACATAGAAGAATGCACATGTGAGTTTAGGCTTCTCAATGCCATTTCTTAGGGCCTAATAAGAGATTGGCACCACTACCATTCTCCACTTGTACAAATGTTTACCCTACTATTCTAGGAGGGGTATTCCAGTGATCATAGGAGAGTGGTGTCTGATTCCAATCCACATGTGAGTCTGATGATCTCAGAGATTGACACAATTCCATATGATCTCTACACAGCGGAGACAGTGATCACTACATAGAAGAATGCACATGTGAGTTTTGGATTCCTTGTGCATGTTTTCAGGTCATGGTATGAGATTAGCACCACTGCCATTCTCCACTGGTTGCATTCTGCACAGATATTGACACAGTTTCATATGATCTCTACACACTGGAGATAGTGATGATCGCATAGAAGAATGCACATGTGAGTTTAGGCTTCTCAATGCCATTTCTTAGGGCCTAATAAGAGATTGGCACCATTGCCATTCTCCACTTGTGCAAATGTTTACCCTACTATTCTAGGAGGGGTATTCCAGTGATCATAGGAGAGTGGTGTACGATTCCAATCCACATGTGAGTCTGATGATCTCAGAGATTGACACAATTCCATATGATCTCTACACAGTGGAGATAGTGATCACTACATAGAAGAATGCACATGTGAGTTTAGGATTCCTCGTGCATGTTTTCAGGTCATTGTATGAGATTAGCACCACTGCCATTCTCCACTGGTGGCATTCTCCACAGAGATTGACACAATTCCGTATGATCTCTACACAGTGGAGACAGTGATCACTACATAGAAGAATGCACATGTGAGTTTAGGCTTCTCAATGCCATTTCTTAGGGCCTAATAAAAAATTGGCACCACTGCCATTCTCCACTTGTACAAATGTTTACCCTACTATTCTAGGAGGGGTATTCTAGTGATCATAGGATAGTGGTGTCCGATTCCAATCCACATGTGAGTCTGATGATCTCAGTGTCATTATGTAGGTGCAACCATGAGTTTGGCATCACTGCCATTGTCCACTAGTGGTTGTCTAGACAAACTAAAACTATAGATTGACATTCCACTACATAGAAGAATGCAGATTACCACTAGCGGAGAATGGTAGTAGGATAATGGCAAAAGTGTCAATGCACATGTGAGATTGGC